>NC_042493.1:108397680-108413978 GCF_005508785.2 Acyrthosiphon pisum
TTTTTTTTTTTGATAAAGGTAGATTATCCTATAAGGAATCTTGGATTACATTTTAAAATCTTAGTTCTAAAAACAAAAATTTTTACGAATTATTAACTCTTTTAGTCCTTCTTCAATACCAAAATATACATACGACCCATTTGTGTTTTTTAAACTCTTCATTACTTGAATGTTTTCATTAGACTTGGTTTGTAGTAAGCCCGTTGCTGATTTAGGTAGATCATAATGATTTTCGGAACGCAATATTTCAAGCAAATTTTCAATTAACTCAACTGTCATGTTGCTTCTGAATCGTACAACAAAGTTTTGTAGTTTATCACGAAGGATTGGCACTGTAGAAGATATATTGTAGTCATCACTACAGTCAGATTTTGATGAATTCTGAGAAGATTTGTTATCTGGTGATCTACTTAAGTATTCTAGAGATGATTCTGTTAGTGTTTGCGCCGCCGCCGATACTCGCGCGATTTAGATCGTCGGTCGTGGGGCTTCGCGGTACGTCCGCACCGACCGCCGCACACACACACACACACGCACACATTATTATATTGTTTTTATTTTTATATTGTATATTTTTGTATTATTTATGTGTTTGTGATTTATTATGTAATATGTAGATTATCGTCGCCGCTGCACTGGCTGCGCGATTATTATTTAACACGTCCGCAGTAGTTTTTGTTCTTCCTCCGTCCGTCGTCGTGAGCAGATACCGTCGCGGATGTTATCATATAGAAAAGGGCACGAATTGCCAAAAGTTTTATACATTGTGTGAGCGCGAATCGCCACGTTTTTTTATTATAATCAACAAGGGCGCGAATCGCCACGCAAAATTGTTATTATATTTGTAACTTGTAAGGGCACGAATTGCCAAAATTATTATACATTGTGCGGGCGCGAATCGCCACGGGTTTGATTTATTTTATTTGTAAGGCGAGATAGTCGCCAGTGCGTATTACATATTGAATATTGCTGTCTTATTATTTTATATACTGTGTGTTGTGTATTATTATTATTTTACAATAGGATAGGTAGCAGCTGGGCCAGCCGAGCACCGTCATATCCGTGAGTTTTTATATTATTATTATTATATTTTTATATTTACAATTATTTGGTTACGCCAAAAGGACCGTATATTATTACATTATTATATTCTGTCGTGCCAAAAGGGCCGTATATTTTTATACTTGGTGTTGCTGTGATTTTTATATTTTTGTAAATTTATTATTATTGTGTACTCGTATTATACAGCAACAGAAATTTATTACCAGTAAACGTGTTACCTATTATTTACCAGAGTTACTTTTTGTCATTATTAATTATAAGTACACACACACACAAATACACACTCACACACCCACCACACACTAGCCCTCTCTGGTTTTGCTCGGCAACCCCGTCCACTTCCTTTGAGTCGCTATACATAGATACACACAAATACACAGGCGGTCGGTCGGTGTGTGGTATTGACTATTGGTACAGCGCACGAAGTATTTTAGCGACCGGGCACACGACCTATAATTGTTGCCGTCCCCGGCGCAAACATTTTTTGGTGACCTCGACGTGATATTTTATTTATAATATATTTCATATTTGGTATCAGTATTATCTTTGATTCACGGTATAGTATATTTGTTGATTTAATTACTTTTGTGGTTGGATTTAAATAATATTATTTATTTATTTTCTTTATTATTATTATTATCATCTATATTCGCAATTTATCGACGATCAATTTAAGAAGGTAGCTCTTATCAGTCGGATTAGTTAGCATTTGATAAAAACTTTTATTATTGTTGTAGTTTGTTGGTTTTTTATATTTAAACGTTTGGTTTTGAAGTTATCAGGACAACATGGTTCTCGATGACAGTGATAAGAAGGTCTTAGGTGATTTACGAAGAAAAAGGGGGGTGGTCAAAGCATCCTTAACACGCATTCGCACGTTTGTTCAAAATTTTAGACCTGCTGTGGACGCGATAACATTATTAGAATTCAGACAAGAACAATTACCAGAAGTCAATCGTAAGTTTGATGATGTTCAATCTCAGATAGAGCTTATTGATGTTGATAATGCTGCAGAGACTGACAAGGAAAGAGAGGAATTTGAGAATGATTATTTTGCAATTAGATCAGAAATGCAAGAATTAATCAACGCAGAAAAAAGTCAAAACTCATCCATTCAAAATAATACTATGAATTCCATGCCAATGCAAAGAGCTCGTTTGGCACCATTGACCATTCCAAAATTTGATGGTAACATTCAGGAGTGGGAATCATATTTTGATTGCTTTAAGGGAATGGTGCACAACGAAGATGCTTATCCACCAGCTCAAAAATTTTCATATTTAAGATCATCGCTTTCTGGTGCTGCATTGGACGTTATCAAGGCAATTCCAATGACCGAAAATAACTATGCTGTAGCAATAAAAAGGTTGCAGCAACGTTTTGAAAATAGGAGTATGGTAATACAATCTCATATTCGTGCTATACTAGATTTTCCACAAGTACAGTCCGCTGTTGCCAATGATCTGCAGGCACTGCACTCTAATATTGTTGCACATGTCGCAGCACTAGAAGCGCTAGGACAGCCAGTGGATATGTGGGACGCATGGTTAGTGACAGTTTTGCTTAGAAAAGTTGACCATGGAACATGTCATGAATGGCAAATACGGCGTACAAACAATGAACTACCAAAGTATAAGGAATTAGAGGAATTCCTGGCTAATCGTTGTATAGCCTTTGAAAATTCAGAAACATGGGACAATAGCAATACCGGAACCAAGAAAAAGTCGACCAATCCGCATACAGGAAAAAGGGTTACGTTAGCAGCAACAGAAGACAAGTCTGATAAATGTCCATGCTGCAATTTGATGCATAAACTATATCACTGTGAAAGGTTTAAGGAACTTCCACAGAGCAACCGGTTCAATATTGTAAGAAGTGCTCGTTTGTGTTTTAATTGTTTGAGTCCTTACCATATGGCTCCAGCTTGTCAATCGAAGTCAGTTTGTCAGCGCTGCAAGAACAAGCACAACACATTATTGCATTATGAAAAATCTAGTCAAGGTTATGCATCAAGGCAATATACTAATGAAGATGAAGATTCGCAAACTTCTTCTACTCCTCCAGACCAGCGAAAGTCATCAGTGCATTCATGTCTTGCAGCAAAACCAACAGATACGCATGTTTTTCTGTCAACCGCTATAGTACAAGTGACTGATAGTCGTGGTTTTATGCGTGACACTAGAGCGGTATTAGACAGTGGGTCTATGGTGAATTTTATTTCGAGAAGTCTATTAAATGTCCTGCAGTTCAATACTCAAAAGACAAGTTTGCCAATTCGGGGAGTGGGAGCTAGTCAAGTTCAGTCTGTAGCCAAGGTAGAAGTACATGTGTATTCCAAGGTCACAAATTACAGAATAATGCTGCCATGCTTTGTGTTACTAACTGTTGTGAGTGAACTCCCAGCATGTAATACACCAACAAGCAATTGGAACATTCCCTTTGATCTAAGAGGTAAACTGGCAGATCCCAAGTTCGACAAAGTTGGATCAGTCGATCTCTTAATTGGAGCTGGGATATTTTATGAGTTACTGGAAGCAGAGCGCGTGTCTTTGGGAATCGGAAACCTCAGCTTACAAGACACGAAACTTGGTTGGGTAGTCACAGGTGGACTCGAAGTTACTTGTCTACTAGGCATTAATTCCCTCGGAGAAACAATGGAAAGTGACTGGAAAGCAATACTTGCAGATGAACAACAATATGGAAAAGGATCAAAGGCAAATCAAAGATGTGAAGAAGAAGAGGAAACTCTCCAGCATTTCAAGAAGTCGGTTAGGCGAAGTGAAGATGGTCGCTTTGTTCTGCGTTTACCGACCAAGCCAGAGACGCAAAACTTAGGTGACAGTTTAGCGATGGCAACCTCAAGGTTCATTAATATTGAAAGAAGAATTCAAAGAGATGAACAGTTACGAGTCGAGTATGTAAAATTCATGAAAGAGTACTTTGATATGGGACATATGCGAGAAGTGACGAGCGAAGAAGAATTGTTTAAAAAGGGATACTATTTACCACATCATCCGGTGCTAAAGGCTTCGAGTCTTACAACTAAGACACGAGTAGTTTTCGATGGTTCAGCAAGAACTACATCCGGATTAGCACTAAATGATGTACTCATGCGTGGGCCTACTGTCCAAGAAGATATTTTCTCAATTCTAGTTAGGTTTCGGAAACATCAGTACGTAATCACGGCTGATATTGAAAAAATGTTTCGGCAGATAATGATAGCGCCAGAGGATTGTCACTTACAAAGAATACTTTGGCGTGCAAATCCAAGTGAAAAGCTCCGAACCTACAATCTGTTGACAATTACATATGGTACGACACCCGCCTCCTTTATGGCCACGCAATGCTTAGTTACACTCGCTGAAGAAATAGAAAAGGAGAATCCAAAAGTGGCAGAAGTAATAAGCAGAGACTTCTACATGGATGATCTTATGACAGGTTGTGATACGGTAGAAGAATGTATGCAGTTACAAAAGCATATAACCGTCATTTTGGAATCCGCAAAGCTACCGTTGAGAAAGTGGTGTTCGAATTCACATTTGATCATTGCCAACATAAGTGAGAACGATAAGGATCCTTTAGTTAACAGTTAGGTTAGATAAATCATAATTATCTTCAATGCTGTTTGGCAGTCTTATATTCTGAGATTCAGGCACATTTCTAACGATACCAACTTCTAAAGGAAAATTTGAATTTTCACGTTCATTGTCTAGTATTTCAGTTATAGATGTTGATACCTCTGCCCCGATTTCAGTAGATCGCTGAAGTTTTCGATGTTTTTTCAATCGATAATATGCATTACTCATTTTTGATTGGTTGTATTAAACTGGTAGTTCACAAACTGAATAACATAAACATCAGAATAGTTGAAATAAAAAAATACCAGTTTTGAATATATTTATGATTTTTGAACACATAATATATAAATTTTTTTAAGATTGCTGAGTTGAATTTTATATTTAAATGGTTTATAGCTACTTAGTAAATCGTATTAATGTTATGGTATATCTACAATTTAAAATAAAACAGTAATAAAATATCTAATTGGTATATCACACCTGTGCAACAAGACTACCACAACTCAAAATGCATCAATTTATCAGATATGCATAAATTAAATATAAAAAAAAATGCTGGGAAAACAATCAGCCAAACTATCAACGGAGGGACATGTGTTTACACAAATTATAATAAATATAGTAGGATTCTTTGTACCCAAAAAATATCAAAATGCTTTATGTGAACGGTAGGTACAGTAATAGTTCTGATATGAAAAAAAAATTTTATAAAAATAATCTGGAAGAACATAAAAACGAAACCTAATTATCTAGGTTTGAAAAACAAAAATTATAAAAAGTTACAGAAAGTTAGATATAATTTTGGATTCCGATAACTGCTCAAGTCAGCAAAAAAATTAATTTATGATTAGTTTGTTTTTGTATGCTTTTCTAATTATCTAGATATTCTTTTTGTAGCCCACACGCCAACATGCGCCACACACTTTGACAAAATAAAGGGGATTTGGTACACTCTACAATTTTAAAACAAAAGAATAGACTTCTTAAAGGAGGGTCAATTTTTTCTCACTAAAATTGCCTACAGTCATCTAAACAGCAAATTTTAGCTAAATTAAAAAACTTGGTATCCTATTGTGCGTACTAAATTTTGTGATTGATAAAAAATCTTATTAAATAAAAACTATAACTTATAAGCTATTAAAATTCAAATCAACTTAACATGTTTAAACTTAAAATTAACTCAAGTTAATTCAAAAACTCCAAGTTAATTAAGTTAATGACCATAAAAAATTAATTTATTAGGTTAACTTAACTTTAACTTGTTAACGTTTTAATACCCATCATGAGTAACAGTATAAAATGGATCACTTACCATACAAGATAGGTACAATTTTATCTTTGATACTGCCCACCCCTGGGTACAACTAATAAGTACAATACTTCAATATTCTAATTCATAACTTGTTGGTTATCTTAAGATTAAGTATAATTAGGTATACCTATTAATATATATTTTTTTTAGATAGGTATTTAAATAAAATCAAAACTTGGGTATCTTTAAGCTCAGATTTTCATTTATTTGTACATTGTTCATCAATCCTATTTTAAGTCAATCTAATATTAATTAACCATTAATCTAAATAATATTTAGATATATATTATATTTCATGAATAATAGGTATATTATATATGATTGTTTCATTTTGTAATATAATAAAATAGTAGGTACCTATATATAAGTAGGTATATAATTATGTCCCGGGGAGAAGTGACTGGACGGTATCATATAAAAGGATACCAAAAGCTAGGAAAAACCCCCATTAAAGGGGGTGGGGTGGATTTCAAATCTAACTTTTTGTAATTAGTTTTCAAGTAGGTACCTACAGCATATTAATTGTTGATGAGTTTTCAAATCTATTAAACTTTAAACTTTTATAAGTATTTTTTTTATTTTGGTATCAAAAAGTATAGAGAATTCAATCAAATATTTATGCACATTTTTTATAAAATGAAATAATAAACAATATTCACAACTTTTTATTTAATACAGATTTAATACAATGCTGGTCTGTCACTTCCTCCCCTGTGTCATACTACCTACCTATACTATACCTAGGTACCTACATTTACATTTACAAGTTGTACTAACGTTTGATTTAAACCAACAAAGTTAATACACAAGCGAGAGTAATAATGATAAATAAATTAAAATTTAGCACACTGGACCGACACTATTTAGTATTTACAATTAAAACAGATCGATTATATTGAATTAACAATATGCGTAATACAAAATGTAATAACTATTTGTTTATATTATTTCCTACATAAACTATTAGGTATTTTGATATTGTTTTATTAGTTCTGATTCACATAAACAATGAGTTTTAGGAGGAAGTTAGTTTTAGTACGAAGTTACAATTTATACTATTAATAATAATAATTTAAAAAGTAGTTAGGTAGGTAGGTACTTACCGAAAATGCAACTGTACAACTTTACTGTTGAGTGTTGAACTTTTTATGATGAACGTCAACACGTGAGTCGTATATAGGTAGATGGGTTGAAATTCAAACACTTTTACACAGAGACGGTAGAATATAATAAAGAACAGTAACTTTAAAAAAAAAATAGTAACTGAACAACTGTAGTCTGTACGTATGTGTAAATTATCGTGTATGAGTGTGTGATCGCCGTCCGCGAACACTGCGTCATGATCAAACGATAATACATGGACATTGCGGCGTACGGCGGGGGCTACAGTCGTTGTATGGTTTTCCCCGAAAATCGGCTGATCAACAACAACAGATTTCTATATTTATAACAGAAAACGTAATAACATTGATTTTCTAATATATTATAAAATCAATGGTAATAATATACTAAACAATATAATATTATATTGTATATTAAACTGTCATCTCCATAAAACTGAATATTGAATATTTGTATTGGAATATACTAATATTATAATTTGTTCGACTTCATGGCTAATAATATATTCCTACATTTAAATAAAACAAATGTAGTACAAATCGCTTTTATCGTGTGTAATACCTCTAAGCTCTTAATTCTTATTGATTAAATATTTCAAACTGGACTCGTAAAGGTGCGTCCTCACTGGAGTGCCAAGTGGCTCTTTTTAGCCGATCGGCCGAAGCCGCGGGTTCCCGATGGTTGTTGGTAAACATTTAAGAAAGCCGCGTTCAGAGGGTACGCACCTTAATAGTTAATATGCCAGTATTCCACCAACGTTGTCACAATTACGACAAACACTGGCTAGCCTTTGCTAGTATATTAACTGATGCCCGTAATATGTCCGTATACCGCCAACGTTGGCACAACTACGACAAACACTGGCTGGCCCTTGCTTGAAATTAAAACAAAGTCCGTAAAATGCCAGTACTCCACTAACGTTGGCACATCTACGATAAACCCTAGCTGGCCTTTGCTAACATATTTATCGTGACCCGTAATATGCCAGTACTAGATCAGCACTAAGCTACCAGTACTGGTTTTTCAGTACTGGTGTGGTACTGGTTAAAATTATGGCCAGTACTGTACCGGTAAGGGCCAGCCAACCGTTGGCTGTCAGTACAGTCGCAGTACTGCGCCTTTTGTGAGTGTCGGCGTAACTCATAATTTTCCGATTGAGGGTATCGGCTCCGGGTATTGAAAAATTTAAACAAGGAAACATTACCAGAGCAGAGTGCGTAAAATAGTTTCACTCAAATGCAACCCACAATTATTTAACTGTCATTTTTTTCAAGTCAACATTATTTTTTAAGTCAAAACTATTTTTTAAAAGTCAACACAATTTATTCAAGTCAAAAATATTTATTAAAAGTCAACACTATTTTTTAAAATTCGATACAATTCTTCCCATAAATGTATTGAACATCATCCTCCAATTAAATCGGGGAGTTACGTCAATAATCAGGGAATGTCTACATTTACAACATTTACCAATTTATACGTAAATTACGTAATTTACCACGTTTACATCATTTACTGTAATAAAGACATGAGGCACGAGTTAAACATTTTAAAACCAATTTAAAAAAAATGATTGTTGTCTTTACTTTTTTAGTAATCTATTTTATTCATTCATCTATTTTTAATTTACGTATTTTCTTCAATAATACGTATGTTATTATTAAACTACACATAATAAGTGGATATAATTACCATATAAAAAATAATAAAAATATATTCTTAGGCTGACAAGTGATGATCTAGCAGAGTTCTACTGCAGATGTTTTAAACATATAAAATAATATAGGTTTTAATTAAAACTAAATATGATTTAAACAACACGAACAATTTTCGGTTGTATAGAAAATATTTTAATCATGACTTCGATACATAAAGAATTTATCTTTGTACCTATAGTTTATAAGTACCAGTAACCCCTATTTATTTTGTTTTTTGTTACAGTAGACTAATTTTTATTGTTTAATAAACTGATTTATAACGTTTTTAAATTTTAATACCTATTGAATATTAAATAATTGTTTGTTTTATTTTTAAATTCATAAATATTATAAAATCATTCACATTTTATATTTAATTAGGTATTTTTGATTAACTAACTTGAATAATACTATATTCCTATTTCTCTTGCTAATATCTTTGTTAAATATTTGTATTACAACACACTTTTATTATAAAATTTAGGTATTGTTTGCTCATTGCTGTAACAGCTGTCATAATATTGTGTCTCTGTAACATGTAAATGCAATCACATGTTACATATTGTATTTCAATTTTCTTCGTTAGGGTTACAAAGTGTAACAGAATGACCCGACAAATTAATTAACTTTTGTTCTAAATTTCTAATCAATATTTAAAAATTGTATATTTATAATTTTTAGACGCTTGCACTACAAGTACAGTTTAGGATTTTTTTTTTTTTGAAGATGTTTATATTATTTTTAGTAGAATTTTGATGGTAAAATCGTTTATTTAAGTCAAGTACCTAGTTTATGTATACAATTTTATAAAATTTCAATATAAGTTATTGAAGTAAATTAATATTTGAAACATAGGTAATAACTGTTTTCTAAACATTCTTTTCGGGAATTTTATAACATAAGTATATGTTTCTCAAATTATTTATTTTCCATAAATTTTTCATAATTTTGTCATACGTTTAACTATAGTACTTATCTATTTTTATATTTATTTGTCAGGTCTCTCTGTTACACACTGTATACCATAATAATATAGTACCTATACTGGCTATACTTAATATAATATTATGGTATTACATTAATATTATGATTACATAAAAAAACGTGGAATAAACTACGAAATATTTAGTTAATATCTTGGTAATATCTTGGATCATATTTAGGTTTTGAACTACTTTATTAATAATTTATTTACACACTAGGTATAACAGTCTACAATACGTCAAAAGGTACACCTCCAGAAAGCATAATATATAAAACAAAAACTGTGTACCTACTGTAGAGCGTTTTAAATAATTCTAACACTTCTAACCACAACATTAATATGCTCAAAATCTTTAAATATGCAAAATTGTGTAAATTTAGTCAAAAATGCGAAAATATGCAACATACATTTTTGTATTTAGATTGAATGTACTATGAAATTAATTTATACTAAATCAGATTTTTAATATGCAGCCTCCTAAGAAGTATGCAAATGCATAAAGTTCCGAGCCCTGTTTATAAGTATTTAAAATTTAGATGAGCAGTGAAATAATGCAGAAAGCAAAATGTAAAGAGCATCTGTTTTAAATGCAGAACATAGCAAAAACTGTTTTTCGCGGGACAATTATGCTCTCACTGTATTTATAGTGCAATTACCAAAATTCCACAACGCATAGGGAATTTGTGTCGTAGTGTTTTTATTATTTGGATAACATAAATACAATTAAAGTTTTGAGTTGAGAATATTAGGTATTTTTTGTTTAATTGTAAAAAATGTTAACATTAAAAATAACTTATTTTAGTTTTTCAAAATATGTATTTTATTAAAAATTTATTTACGTACATGATACATACATACATTGTACATAATGGTAAAAGTGACATCAAATACTTTTTAATATTATTCCAATGAATACAAAATATATATATATGTATAAGGTATATAGGGAGGTATTTAACATAGATATTAGTTTAAAATATTTACAATTACAAAGAAATGTCTGGAGCTAAATAGAAACAAATATAACCAGCTTCTAAGTTTAATTAAATTATTATATATTTAATAGGAGATATAATATTATACTTGGTTTGGACAAATATTAAAAAACTTTAATAGTACAATAGTATATGCCATAATATCTAACAAATAAAAAATCAAATATTATGATGAAATAAAAATATTAGATTGTATTTACAGTATTAAAGACTATTCCAGTTCTATAATTTTAGGATTGTTACCACCATTAGTTACAGAATTACCGGGAGGGTGGACTTGATTTTTCTGGACTATTTGTCGAACTGTAGTTGTTGTAGCCATAATTGTTACTTACTATAAGACACATCAAATACAAAAAAATATATATTAACATACAAAAATATCATAAATTATTATTATAAAAAAAAATACTATAATAAGTTGTCAAGGGTCAAGGGTGTAAATAAACGAAGATAATTTTTATAATTAAGACATTATTAGCCATACCTCCTTAAACCATAAAAGAAAGATACACATTATATGGTGTCGACACAGATGCGGTGAATACCTTTTTGGTGGTACTTGGTCACTCATTTTTCTTATAGGAATCTATCGACTGGTTTTAAAATATTCAAATTTGTCGCCAAGAGATTTTTCCCTTTGGTTCAAAAAGGTTATGACCAGGTCACAAATATTTCTACATATGCTACCACCAAGACAACTTAAAATAGGATTAAAAAAGGACACTTGGAAATACGTTAGATCAAGATTTGAAAAAATAAATAATTGTGCCTGATGACATTTCACAATAAATTAGGCAACAATTACCAATTTTCATAATTTGACTATGATGTTGAAGAAAGAATTATTGAATTTTCAAGTAGTTCTCAAAGAGATGCCGCATATACTTATAGCCATTTATTTTTTCACGGAACTTTAGAAAGTTCTACCAAACAGTTCATAAAAATATACATAATAGTTGTAGATATTGGAAGCACACGAGTGAATCTAATGGCATTAGAACAATATTGTACATACAAGTATGTATAGACTTTATCTTTATTTGAAAATAATTTAACTTACAGGAGGCGGTATAGGATTTGACTTTTTTGATTCTTTATTCCAATTGTACTTCTTATGATTCAAAGCATTTACTTCACTTTCTACTTCTGTGATTTCGTTTTTTTTATTTGTTGTGTCATCAACATCTATTAAAGTTATTTCATTGTAAGCATTTTTGTTATCACCACATGTTTCTCCATTTGATATAAAATCATCAGCATTTTTTGAAATGTAGTCAGCATCTTTTCCTAAATGAATACTATAAATTTTTTTTATCATAATATTATTATCACTGTTTATAGTTGTCAATTGGCCAGGAACTTTTTCTGTAATAACAGTTGTTTTTTCTTGTATCTTATTTAGTATTGTTTCTGGAGTAACACCACTTGGTGCTAAATCAAATGAATCCATGTAAATAGTTTTCTGACTCTTTTTTGGTGGTTTATCATTGTCTGATGTAAGCGATGATAATCTTTTCTGTTTAACTAATATAGGTTTGATGGGTTTCAATTCTTTATTATGATTGGTACAATCACTTTCTGAACTGTATTCACACTCTGTATTATTAAGGTCAGATATTTCTGTTTGCTCTGCATAATCTTGTTTCTTTTCAAACTTTAGTGTCAACTACAAAACAAACAATATCATTAAAGCACACTTATTATAAACCACAGTAAATGTAATAAAGTATTTTTATTTTAAAAAATTAATGTCAATTCAATTTACTAAGCCGATGAAGTAAGAATAAAAATTTAATGGATATTGAAAGAAAATATTTGTGACATATCATAAGATTTATTTCACTATAATAAGCTATTAGCTAGTGATTTTTTAATTGAACACTGGATAATATATAACTGGATGGTATTTATGTAAAGGGGCAATAGCCAATTTTTGTTGGTTTTCAGTTAACACAAAAACCTTAATATTATTATTTTTAAATAGGTTTTTAGATTCTGAGCGAGCAAGGAGCTTGTGGTCTTACATTAGTGTTTTTTTTTTTTATTCTGTATACACAATTACTACCAGAAGGAGTGTTTTGATTTCCACATAATATAGTATCTTATCTTTTAGCCAATTGGATGAAGATGGTACCTACTTTAGAGAGGTCATTTTCGAATCTCTCAATAGTTATTTAATACCACACCGCCACGGGAAAAACCACCGACAAATCACCAAAAATGGGATTTTAATTTCTACCGCTTTGTTTAACACCATAAAAACAAATAAAAAATAATAATATTATAATATCGATTCAACTTGAAGGCTATAATAAATAATAGCAATATAAAATATCCAGACTGCAATCCGTCTTCGCCCAGAATCTTTTTTCTTATACATTTTGGACACATAGTTCTTTGAAAAATAATCTCATGCAATCAAATTTAGTGAATATATAGGCCAACTTAACATAAAATACTCATTAAAAGATTACTTATTAAACTAAAATATTTTTATTCTATTTTTCTATTTTCAAAAACTTTTTTAATACTACTCCCAGACTTAATAACTTTACCGCGTTTAAATCTGACTGCAACTTCTTGTTACTTTCATCGAGTTTCCTTTTGAGTTCTTCATTTTCTTCTGCCGGATCTTTTATTGTATTTACATTTGCCAAACGTCCAAAATATTCTTTCAGTCTCCGAAAGCTTTAATTGTTTTCCAAGCTGAAGAAACGCATCATGAGCTAAAATAAATACAAACATTTTTTAAAAGATCTTGAGCATTTTTTAATTATAATAATTTTACTCACAAATGTTTTCAATCAACTTCAGTCCATTTAATTTTTTTTTTGTCTCTTAAGCATTGTAATATGTATGTATTTCAAAATAATCAGGAAATGTTTTGGTAAGATTATAATATCTCTCAATGGTTTTATTAACCAAATGGTCATTTGTTCCTTTGAAATGCAGCTTAGGTTCTTCTAAAAAGTCTGGTTCTTCTTGCAGCTTGCACATTCGTTTATATATTTCAACAATCCTTTTTTCATATCTATAATTTCGAAAAAAAATAAATATACGGATAAAAACCAGTCAGCCTAAAGATATACATATTTTTATTTATCATGTATAATTTTTCTATATGAGTTAAGCCAAAATAAGACCTCTATGTTTGTGTGATAACATTTGAAACTATTATTATGCAATTTAATAATTCACTGAAATATTATAAATTTTTATACATTTGTTATGATTTATAATTTTGTTGTTTAATTACTTTCAACGTCATTTTTTAAATTTATAAAGGAGTAATAAAAGACTTTGTCTTAATCATATCTATAAACTATTTATACACATGAGAAATCAATAAAACTAAGACCCTAGCTTTCTTCAGAATTTGAAATCAGCAATAATAAATAATTTAAATAGATTAATATTTCAAAAGATATTTAATTGAATCAAAAAACTTACTTATCCTTTAATATATATGCAGAGTCAGAATTAAATTCATTTTCATTATTTATGTCCATTTCTTTTTCTTCAAGATCTTTAATTTTTTTTCTGATAATCTAAAAATAAATAATAATAATTAAATTGAAATCTATTTTTCATAAAGTTTGATTAAATTACAATATAATAATTACCTTTAGTGCAGTTTTTAGTTTTTGAGCTGTTTTAATGTTTTTTCATCCATTTGTTTATTCGTAACAGATGTTCTTCTATCTTGAACCTATAACAAATATTAAAATATATAGGAGCACTATATAAAATATTCAAAAATTAATTTTTTAAATCTTAAAAAATGTTCAATTCAAGGAGAAATGGTATGGGTTTGGTTAAAAATTTCAATGAATTCATTAGCATTACGTACAATTCTGTAACCGCAGCAGATATTTTTCGCAACACAGCATGACACAAATTGCCATTTTCTCTTATGCTGTTTATAATATAAAAGAAAAAACTAAACGTATTATTAGCCTGCCTCGGCATCACCCGGCCATTCTATGTATCCTAATATCTTCTTAAATAATATTTTTATTTTTTTTACATTGTATTATGACCAAATCATTTTACAATAATTTAATATTTAATTGAACATTGAAGATAAACTTTGAATTAAACTAATTTTAAATAAATACAAAGTTTATTCATAAATAATAAATCATTAAATAATTCATTAAATATTTTGAATTTAATGTAGATGAAAATATATAATGAAATAGGTACTGTTGTCTGTAACTATAACTAAATAATTTAGGAATGTTTTAAAAAACGTAAAAATTTGTTAACAATGACAAAACCCATTATTAAACTAGTATGAAGGAATTTGAAAAATATAAATTATAAAACACAATGACAAATACTGAATCAAACTTGTATCAAGAATTAAATCTTAACAGAGTATTTATAATAAAACCAAATTGTAGAAAAAAATGTAAAATCATTGCTAGGTAAATTATGATATTGATTGCCACTTTAACCTGTTGTATACCACAAATTATTTTCATACAATTTTTATTATTAAAAAAAAGTACATATGATACTCAAATCAAGTGAAACAGAGCTCATATAAAAAAAGCAAGAGTGCTATTATCCGAATCAAATTTGGAGGCCGGTCTGATTTATTAAAAATCTACCCTTTGTTATAAAATTTCAAAAACAACAAAATTGGACTTTTAAAATGTTATATTAGAGACTATTTAAGCAAGAAAAAAAGATGAAATATTAAACTAAGGTGTATATGAACCATGTGTGTATATGAAGGGATACTACTATCAGGCCAGATTACTTGGTTTGCTTCTCTTAACAACATAACAAAATACTTATAACCAAGAAATTCAGAAGGCAGAGATTTATACAAATTATCAATCATCTATATTTGTTTTTAGAAAATGTGTATTTTGATTACATTTTTCAATCAACTGAAACATACAATATGTAAATACTTAAATAATATTAAAATCGAATAGTACTTGAATAACTCATATAATAATAAAAATGCATGGTCAATGTATACATTTTACCAAAGAGTATGACATCAAAAGTACCAGATAGGTGATTAACTCAAGTTATGGACTATGTAGTATGGGCTGAAATAACTTGAATTTTGTACATTGGAACTAGCATTATTTTAATTTCTAAGTTCTATACAAATAACATAATATTGAAATCGATAGTATACGATTAATAAGAAAATAATGTTTGTAAATTGCAATGTCGAATGCCAAAAAAATATTTTATCATTATTCAGTATTATGTGTATTATTAGTAGTTTATAGAAAATAGATTATATATAGTGATGTTCATTTGTATAATATCATATTATACACACTTAAATAAACACTGAAATATTTTATACAACGTAATAAAATGTTATTTTTTAATTTTAAAAATTGTTATTAACAATTACAATTACAAATTACTCCGAAGGGAAATTATTGAATAATTAAGTCAAAGTTTTGTAAGTAATTTCAAATTCGCATACATGTTTTACTGTATACTAAAATGTGTAATATACATTACATCATACAGTATTATACAAAAAAGAATTATATACCTACTGTA
>NC_042493.1:108414078-108414694 GCF_005508785.2 Acyrthosiphon pisum
GTGTCCGGCATATTACAAAATAGCTATACTGTAATTTCTAAGAGCGTACTTTATATTTTATTTTAGAGAACATTTCCACAATCACAGAGAATAGATCATCAATCATTTTAGATTATGAGCGGAGCGATGGTAGTATTGATTTTACAATGATATGTTTTTTTTTAATTTTTTTCAACGTAGATACATGGAGTTTTTACTGGTTGTTTATTTGCATGCGATTAAGATGTATAATATAATATTACAAACTACCAAATATTATTTGTTTACAACCCTTAAACTAGACTGATTAAAATATATTTTTAAATTTGCTTTGTTGAATAATATTTTCTCAGAGTGCAAAAAAAAATTAAAAATGTGCATTTTATAATTATTTTAATTTTATTTAAATCAAATTTAAAATATTGATTGATTCAGGTACCATAAACTTAGAAAATATAAAATGTGAAATTATAATAAAAATATTTGCAATATATTTTGAATTCTATAATTCAATGGTAAAAGTTATGATTTGAATTGTATAAATATATTTGTTCTCTTACTTACTACAGTAGCTAAAAAAAAGAAAAGAAATCATATCATAAAAGCTATGACCAAGACATGTATACAGAGGTTATGA
>NC_042493.1:108415027-108423197 GCF_005508785.2 Acyrthosiphon pisum
TATAAACTTTAATTTTACAATAAATTTTACAACAATAAAATAATTAACACAAATTAAGAACTAAACTATATACTAATCAGTGAAATTTTTTTTTATATTTCAACGTATTTTAATATTTAGTACTTTGGTACTGTACACTAATGTAATTTAATGTTACCTTCTAAAATTATGGATTAAGCTGAGATTAATAAAACTATGACAAAGATTCATGCATATTTTATGCCTCTGAACTTGTCTTTATAATTAATATAATGACTTTATGCCTTCATGAATACTAATGAATTCATTTGATACTAATAAATATTTACTTAAATATCAAGAATGAAAGAACTACAATAGATACTAATTAATGATTTTTTTTTGATTTTTTTTTTTAGTACTAATGAATATTTTTAATATCAAGGATGAACCTAAAAGATTACAAATAATGAACAAACATCATATTTTGGAGAATACTATCCAGTATACTAAGCTAACCTGTACTTTTTACAATAATAAACAAAAATTAAGAACTAAACTAGATACTAATATGTAATTTGCTTTTTTTGGATTTTAATTTTTAATTTTTTTTTATATTAAAACGTACTTAGTTTTTTAATATTTTAGTACTGTACAGTGTACACTAATGTAATTTAATGTTTTAAAACATGTTATATTAAAATTTTATATTATTCAATTTTTTTATGTGTTACTTACATATTTAATTGTATTAAATATATGCAAATCTAGTTATATTAACACAATCGTTGACTACCTAAAAGTTATTTAAACTATGACAACAATTCAAGCATATTTAAATGCATTTGAATTTGTCTTAAAAATAATAAGGACATGACCTTCAAGAATACTATTCAGTATTTTAAGCTATCCTACACATATTATAAATAATAAACAAAAATTAAGAACTATACTAAAGAACTAGATAAAAATAAATAAATATTTTTTTGGGGTTTTATTGTTTATATATTTTTTTTTAATATTATTATGTATTTAATTTTTAGCATTTTAGTACTCTACGCTAATGTAATATAATGTTACCTATTAAAATTATTGATTAAGATATGATTATTAAAACTATCACAAAGATTCGTGCATATTTTATGCCTCTGAACTTGTCTTAATAAATAATATAGATACACTGTATACAATCTGCATAAATACTAATGAATTAATTTAATACTAATAAATATTTTAAATACCAAGGATGTACCTAAAAGCTTACAAATAATGAACAAACATTATAACTTAGAGAATATTATTCAGTACCTATACTAAACTAACCTACACATTTTAAAAATAATAAATAAAAATTAATAACTATACTAGATAGTAGATACAAATAAATACCTTTTTTTTTTTATTTCAATTTTTATATTACTATATGTATTAATTTTTAATTCTTTAATGCTGTACACTAATATAATTTAATCTTACCTAATAAAATTATTGATCAAGCTAAGATTATTATAACTATGACAAATATTCATGCATATTTTATGTCACTGAACTTGTCTTAATAAATAATATATCCAATGTATACTCCCTGCATGAATACTAATTAATTCATTTAATACTAATAAATATTTTAAATATCAAGGATGAACCTAATTGCTAACAAATAATGAACAAACATCATAACTTGGAGAATGCTATTCAGTATACTAAGTTAACTTACACATTTTGAAAATAATAAATAAAAACTAAGAACTAAACTAGATCTAGATACTAATATGTAATTTTTTTTTGATTTTAATTTTTAAATTTTTTTTTTATATTAATACGTATTTAGTTTTTTAGTACTTTAGTACTGTACAGTGTACACTAATGTAATTTAATGATATCGCGTATAATAATTGATTAAAACTATGTAATTGATTAATTCAGTGATATTTGTGATATTTGTGAAAAACATGTGTGTAACACCCTTATGTGTTTGAACTAGTGTTAAAAGTATTAGTGATCAGAGCAGAAGAATACTTTTTTGTATTATAAATCATAATCTAAGCTATACATTTAGGATATAATAAACAAAAATTAAGGTTTACTAGACATAATATATATTTTTTTTATATATTACTACTAATTTAAGTTTTACTACTGTACGTAAACATAGTTTAATGTTAACTCCTACAATTATTCATTAAGCTTAGATGATTGAAACTATGACAATGATTGAGGCATATTTATATGACCTTGTACTTGTTTAAAAAATAATCCAAATATTAACTCATCAGCATGAAATAATTATAAGTATTAAATATTTAGTTTTAAATGTTAGCTTAGATCAAAAATAGATCACAAATATCAAACAATAAATTACTTATATGTAAGTGCAAACTAACTGCTGTTCGGTAATTCATTTTAACATTATTGCATTATGTTAATTTGATTTATATCTTACCATCAGTTATTGTTTAATTTAAGTAATTCAAAATAGAAGTGTTAATTGTATTCCAAAATCTATCAAATTTTTTTATTGTCGTTGTTAAATGTACTCATTATCTTAATAATTAATATAGAAAAAAAATAATGGTTGAACTTTTAATATTTTAATGAATAATACAGTCTCCTAATTTATACCACTTAAAAGTTATTAAAAAAAAATATTATAAAAAACCCTTAATGGAATAATAATTTTTAAATTATGTAACGGGTGCTTATAAATATAAAATTGATTAATAACTCTAATAAGTTGTATAAATTTTAATATTTGTTTTGTGTATCCCAACTGTTAGTAGGATAATCATTATGGATTGTGGCTAACATTGATTTTATTGATTATATGCCCAAGTCTCCCATTTTGTTTTCCACATTTGCATCGTCTTCATCAACATCTTTCTCAAAACTGCCTGGAGTTTCTTGATCAGCTACTTCTTGTTCAGGCACGGCTGTATCTTCTTCTCCTTCCTCTGCATTTTCAGTTCCTTCTTCTTGTTCAACATTTGCAGATCCTTTGGGGGGGACATTGTCATTCAACATCATATTTGTGTAGACAGTGCCTTTATTGCTACCTTGCGGATTTTTGTCTACGTTCATATTTGTAACCGGACGAGAATCTTCTGTTTCTCTTTTCTAAAAATAAAATAAAGTAATTAAGAGAAAAAGATTTGTTAAGATATTTAATTTTTTATTTACTCCATTTGAGATTGATTGAGTTGGCTGATTATGGTCTTTATGAATGTGATCAAGGCAATTAATTCGACTATCAAAGCATTCAGAACATACTTGACATTTGTAGAGTCGTTTTTTCTGTTGAGGTACCTAAATTAAATTACATATTTAATATAATTAAATTTATATAAATTAAGAGATCAAATCAAAATTGTGTCTTATATAATTAACTGCATTTATAACAATAGTAAATGAGTTACATAAAAATTAATATTGAAAGAAATTCTTTTACAATTAAGAGGATGTCAGATCATTTTTTTTCTCCCTCACCCACAAGTAACATATCAAATTTTATGTATACAATAATGATCATTATCATATTGACTTCTAAAATTAGAGTGAAATTACATATAAAAAATTTGAAAGTAAGATTATCATTTAGACTTTTTATTATATTTTACTTTTAAAGCAAGTTATGAATATTTTAAGTTGTACAAATAATATACAATTTTAAATGCTCATAGCTCATTGAATTCAATAAATTTTAATAAAAACCCTATGAGATGCCCTAAATAATAATCTTATCTTCAAATATTATATGAGGTCATTTCGCTCTAATTTTGGAAATAATTAATATGATAATGATCATTATTTTGAACATATAATTTTTTATATTAAAGATGGTCAGGAAGAAAAAAAAATACGCCTACATTATCTTAAAAGTCAATAAATTAAAACAACAGAACTATAATAATTTATATTTTTAAATTATGATGTTATGGAATAAAATAGGATATTTATAATGAACATTTTTCTTTGTAACACAGCAACATGGTTCAATGATGCAAAATACAATTTAGTGTAGTTAACAGCATCAACATATATTATAATTGAAATTTGTTAAGTGAAAATGTAGTGCTAATGAATGTGTTAACTAAATTAAAAAATGTACTGTAAAAACATTAATTAATATAGTAAAAGATCATATTTTTTCTAATTCTTACCGGAGTTAATGCTTTAGCCGCTGATTGATTAAGAATACGTTTTTTAGGTTCCCTTTTGTTCGTATGATGGCGCATGTGGAATCTAAAATTTAAATATTAATTGTAATTTATTTTATTAATAATAACTTTAAATTAATATTAAATAATGTACATACTGAACATGACCAAGCTCTTTCGATTGAAATGTACAAGAGCCGCACTTGTATATTTTCATTTTGTTAGCGTTTTCTTGACGTGTCCGTGATTGTTGTTGTTGATGTGGTTTTTGTTGTTGCTGCTGCTGCTGTTGTATTTTTAACAATTTTAATCGAGTTTGATCCGGAGTAACTCCAACAGCAGTAGTTACAGTAGAGGATACTCCTACTGTAATACCACTAGGTACATTATGCTGAACTTTCTCTAGTTGTTCCTCTGCCTTTATGTGTCCATTGACAATCTAAGTAAAAGTTAAAAGTAATTTTTTTAAATAACAACCTATTGTTATGTAGCTGGTTTCTTATTAGGTTCTATCCTTACCTCAACACCCTTAACAGTCTGATCAGGAGGCAATATTCCATATTTCTTTTGTATATATGACAACATTACATTTTTAACAAGTTTCAGATCATATTCCAACTTGTCCATATGAGTCAAAAGTGAGGTACATTTCTTGCACATATGATCAACAGGAGTTACAATAATCACAAACTCATCTCCCATAAGCTCAGAAATTTTTTGTGGGTATGGTTTATAACTATGTTGTGTAATGCTTGAACACACTCGTGTACGTTCAGCATTCAATTTTTTATCACAAAGAAAACAGACATCCATTGTATCTAGAAAAAAATAATGTCATTTTCTAAGTTATAAATGATGATATACTTAACAATAATTAATAGAATATTAAGAGTATTATTAGAAATATAATATAGGTACATTAAACATTTTACTTCATAATACTATAGTCTATAATAGTTATTTACCGACAATGTAATATTTTATAAATCAATCATCATAGTAATGTAAAAACTAAAATTATATAGCCTAGCAAACATCAATTATATACCTACTTTAGTATAAGAAAAGTTGTATACAAATAGAAAATATTTTAAATATTTAATATAAATAAATGTATATAAATTAAGAGATAAAATCAAAATTGTGTCCCATATAATTAACTGCATTTATAACAATAGTAAATGAGTTACATAAAATTAATATTGAAAGAAATTCTTTTATAATTAAGAGAATGTCAGAGCATTTTTTTTCTCCCTCACCCACAAATAACATACCAAATTATACATTTACAATAATGATCTTTATCATATTATTTTGAAAATTAAAGTGAATTTACAACATAAACAATTTGAAGGTAAGATTATCATATTATTACAATATTGAAGGTTGTACAAACAATTTAAAATTTTAAAATACTCATAGCTCGTTTTAAAATTAAAATATAATACAAATCCTATGAGAATTGAGATGTCCTAAATAACAATCTCACCTTCAAATATTATAAGAGGTCATTTCGCTCTAATTTTAGAAATTAATTTGATTGTGATCATTATTTTAAACATACAATTTGTTATATTGCGAGTATGTCAGGGGGAAAAAAAAATACGCTGACCTTCTCATAAAAGTAAATAAATTAAAACAATAGAACTATAATAATATATATTTTTATATTATGGTGTTATGGAACAAAATGGGGTATTTTTAATGAAAATTTGTCTTTGTAACACAGTAACATGGTTCAATGATGCAAAATACAATTTAGTTAACAGCTTTACATATATTATAGTTTATAATTGAAAATTTTTAAGTGAAAAAATAGTAATGAAAGTGTTATTTTAATTAAAATATGTATTGCACAAATAATAATTGGCCCTACGTATACTTAATTAATATAGTAAAATATCATATTTTTTTCTAATTCTTACCGGAGTTAATGCTTTAGCCGCTGCTTGATTAAGAATAGGATTTTTGGGCTTCTTTTTGTTCATATGAGAGCGCATTTGAAATCTAAAATTAAAATATAAATAATAACTTTAAAAAAATATTAAATAATGTACATACTGAACATGACCAAGCTCATTTCAATTGGATTTCACAAGATATTATACGATCATAATTCAGAAACGTGAACGAACGAAAAGTGACAACATAGACGCTGCGATGCCATGAAAAAGACGTGCCAACGCAACAGTCAGTGGGACCACACCACTGTATGAGTTTTTCTGAAATGTCGTAATGTTAGAGTTTCCGTTAATAATTTTACTAGATCTAATAACGGGCAATTTGAACTATTATTTTTTGTGCAGTATTTTTTATTTCTATCAATTACCTATTATTTATTAATGATAATTATATAATATAATAATATATATTTAATGAAAAATAAAAATGTGGGTAAGTTGGGCTGTACAGTGATATGATATTACTAATTATATATTTTGATTATATTATTATTGTGAATAAAGTAATTTATATATGACCTATTTACGTGAAACATTGTTTTAAATTTTCAATCATTAGCTATAAAAGTTGTACGCTTTATAAGTTTTAACTACAAAATAATTATTACATTTTAAATTTGATAAATATTGTCAAAATTCGAAGTTTAAATGCTTATAAAAAAATATTGTCCATGTGTATTTTTAATATTTTTCGACTACTATTGTAACAGTATACCAGGAGCTTTGAATTAAATTTTCACACTTTTTCACCATCTAAATAAAATTTTATTTACAATTATTGAAAAAAAAATAAAAAATTGAAACTGACAATGTCCATACACAGTTCAAAAAAAAACAAAATATTTTGAAAATTTTATCGTGTATAGAAAATGAAAATATAAACATCGGTGACATTTTCATGTATTTACAGATATTCGTTTTTGAATTGCAACAAAATAACTAAATCCCTGCATGAGAAAACTAGTAAATATTCAATATTATAAAAATATGAACTTCAAACGATCATAAAAATGTAATTTGATTTACTTGTTGATATGAGGAATCTTATATTACATTTTCAAATATCAGATTTAAAAAAAAAATTTTTTATGAATTCTTAACTCAAGAAAACTGTTACTAAGGATTTTAATGTATTTCAAATGTCATTGTTACAACATCATAGAAGCCTTGTACAAATTGCTAAGCTTTTTACCCAACAATTAATAACATTTTATTGACAATTGTATGAAAAAAAAAATTAAAAAAATTGAAATCTGACAATAATCGTGGATAGTTCAAAACAAATCAATATTTCTTGAAAATTTTATCTTGAATAGAAAATACGAATAAAACAACCAGTGAAAATTGCATGTATATTCATTCTTTTTTCTTTTTTTTAAAGTTACACTAAGCTATTTTGTCCAAAACTTATTTTGCGTAAAAATTCTCGTTTTCCCTTAATTTGTATGTTGTTTTTTCCGGCGCTTTTGAAAACTGTTTAATTTTGACCTCCACCAACTAGATTCACTTTTCCATCGAACGAGGTACTGTTGAAGAAAATTAAAGCAGTTTTACTACCCCAAACAGCCGTAACAGACACACACAAAAAAAAACACACATCGTGGTAAAATCAATACATTCATCACTCCTCTCAGAATCTAAAACAAAATTACTTATTTATTTTATATTAATAGGTTAACACTAATAAAGAGTAATTTTTATCTATTTTCAAAAAAATGTAGGTACAAATTATAAATATATTATATATAGCCCAATATAGGTATATTATATTATTTTAACCATTATGATTTTTTTGGGGTGTTTAAATAAAGGTTTTATTTTCTGCATTTAATTGTATTTTAGATTCTATGGTAGAAGATAAGATGATAAATCATTAACTTTCAGTTCTTGTAAAATTATTTTTTTTACCATACATTAAGCAACATGTATTTTAAATTTTAAATGTATTATTCCCATAATCATCTATGCTAAAAGCTTGAAAAAGTAATGGGGTATAGAAATTGCATTGTCAATTAGCAAGTGGAGTGTGCAATCAAGCAATTGTTTGCTTGAAACAGAAAAAAAGAAAAAAAAATGTACCATTACAGAGGAGGACTA
>NC_042493.1:108424467-108426187 GCF_005508785.2 Acyrthosiphon pisum
TTTTTTAGAATATCCATAATTAAATTCCCGTAAGCACTAAGTTTTAAAAGATTTTAAGATAAGAAATAAGAAATTCATGGATATTAATACTAATATAAAACTACGATAGCTCATAAATTACAATATATGACAAGACAATTGTACGCTCATAGTTAAAACATAACACTGATAAATCTACAATTTACGACTCTAGATTAGTGTTAAAAGCATGAAATATATCACAAAAACGTGAAACATTGAAATTTGTCTAATACAAATATTAATGCAATAATGCTAGACGCTAGTTATTTATCAATTATTGATTATATAATCTAGATTAGTTCTTATAATAATCATGGAATGAGTACAGTAGTTGACATATTATTACTATATTGATTATACTTTTACTAACTTAAATACCTACTTAATAGGAACGCTTGAATGGACTTACGATGTTATCAGTGCATCGGGACATTAAGTTGAACCCCGATGACATACTGGATATTTTGGCGAAAAAAACAAAAAGAAAACTTGAAATAATATTATAATTTATGAAAAATATATTTAGCTTAATTTAATTGTTTACTTTATTGTCTTTGAAAACCATTATTATACCATTTACCTCCTTTAATTAATTTATAATAATGAATTAATATAATATTGTGATCTATGAGATTTAATTGTCAATGGGGGTGGGGGGGGGGGGGGAGGCGCATAGCCCCACTAGAACGATACTATAAACTTATATCCTAATCCCACCCCAGAACCAATTCCAAATTACGCCACTGGGTAAATCCATGGAAATCCATTTCAAGGTACTGTGGTCAGGGCCGTCTTGACGATTTGCTGGGACTAGGACAGAGTAAATTTGCGGGGCCTAAAATGTCATTAATATAATAATGTTGATAAATTACCAAGTCTATAAATATAGTGGGCACTTAATACAATATGAAAAAATGTGGACAAGTGGGTACCGCTCTGCTGTACAGTGGGTGTCAAGCATGTCGCTGTAACGGATGTGTTTTATTTAAATTACATTGATAAATTATTGTAAACGAAAAAATATTCTAAATGGAGACGTATCATCTTAGCACAGTTGAATAAATAATCAAATTTAGTAGCTAAAAAAAAAATTAACAAAGATCGAAAACGTGACTTTCCGGGGAACTTTTTTAGTTTGATAGAGGTACAAAAACTTGTTGGAAACCTTCTATTAAAATTTCTTATGTTAGCTATGAAAAGAAACACTTTTATGAATTTGTCAAAATTTGAACTTTATAAGTAGGGTTCGGGACTTATTGCACACAAGTTGTAGGAAATATGCATACACATATGCACTTAAAATAACCGAAATATGCGCAAAAATATGCAACTAAATATTTTTTTAAATAAAATTAAAAAATTTGATTTATTCATTTAAATTTAGACATTTTTTTGTAATTAGTTATTTTTGGACGACAAAAACACTATATCAAAATTATATTACTGAATTCGACTGATGTTCGATTTCATTTTCTTCCTCTTCTCCTACAATGAAAAAAAGGTTTGGTTTTTCTTTAATATATTAAATTATTATTAAATATAAAAATGATGAATTTGTTTACCTGTAAAGTTTGACTGTACAATAAGACATTTTCTGATATTATCAAATTTAAATGCACGACGGGTTGTTGGTCAGCATATTTTTATAAATTGAAAACGAACGTTCCACATCTACTGACGTTATCGGCGCATATTTAAA
>NC_042493.1:108427871-108430668 GCF_005508785.2 Acyrthosiphon pisum
CCAAATTTTTTTTCCATCAACATACATTCTAATTTTATTTAGTGTTTGATTGTAAATATCGTCTACGTAACCTTTTCGCAAAGTTGACTCAAATGGAATGTCTTTTCCTGTGTATTTCAATAGAAATTCTCTGAATTTAGAATTGTTTAATTTATTTAAAGGAATATTTGCGGAGAGCAAGGTATTACACAAAACATGGTTAAAAGAACTTTTTTTAGAAGCCATAGCATAGTTATAAATTATAAGCATATAACAAATGATTGAGCCTATGTATTTTTAAGCTTCCATT
Source organism: Acyrthosiphon pisum (assembly GCF_005508785.2). Classification (NCBI taxonomy): domain Eukaryota; kingdom Metazoa; phylum Arthropoda; class Insecta; order Hemiptera; family Aphididae; genus Acyrthosiphon; species Acyrthosiphon pisum. The sequence continues at coordinate 108,428,161 of NC_042493.1, forward strand.
AATGAAAATTATAAGGAACCTATCATTACCTTTTTAAGATTTTTTACTAAATTAAAAAGATTTTATCGAGGATAATTTAAAAAAAAATCAAAAAAATGGAAAAATTTCTCAAGAGCTCAAGGCTATAAGATAGTAAAAATATTGAGAAAATGTTTTATGGAAAATTCTAATATAAATATTTGTTGGAAATTTCAAGGTTCTACAGTTATTAGTTTTTTAGGTAGGTACCTATACCAAAAAAATAAAATCAATTTTTTCAAAAATTGGTTTTGTATAAAAGTCACCTATTTTTTTGTTTTTCTCAACGATTTCTAAAACTAGATGAAATTTTTAATTTTGACCTCAAAAATACCAACTAGTTTCACTTTTCTATCAGTAAAAATTCTGATCTCGAAAATTGGAGCACTTTTACTACCCAAAATGCGCCTTAAAAAAACAGAAAAAACGCACATCATTGTAAATTCAATAAATTTTTTCGCTCTGCTCGCTCAGAATATAATATATTATGAATTAACCTTCCTGCGTCTTAAATTAGCAAATGTGTCAATAAAAATTGAAATATAAATATAAATTTTGGTTGTCGGCATTTTTTTTTCTATAAATATTATAGCTAAGTTGGTGTTTTTTTTAGGACAGAACGCATTGAAGGTTTTGATCATTTTCAACTTAGAAAAATTGAATTTTTATTATTTTAACTCGTTCAAAATGCAATACATTTATTTGACGACTGGCGTCAATTAATATAAGTACCTACGTATAGCCGCGGCCGTATAGGTAGTAAAAATTACAGGAAGTAAAGGTATAAAAATATATAAATGATAATTTTTTTTCTCATTACCTAGACTTTTTATTGTATCTACAAAAGTGGGCTCTGCTCGCCCTGCCCTAAGGACAGCCCTGACCATGGTTAAGTAAGTGAAATTTTATGTTGCATAGTTTTGCATATTTAGAGGTGTTTTTTAACTATTTGGCATATTTATATGTTTTTCTATTTTACTGTGCATATTTTTACAGAAATTTGATCAAAATGCAATAATTTATATTTTTACACAGTATAAAATATATGGGAGTTTTCGCAACATAAAATTATTAAAAATAAAACGTATGGAGCAGATGAAGCGAGTACAAACGTACGTATACGAATGTGCCCCTTGGTGTCTAGGACATAGGCAACCTAAAGTGCCCCTATAGATTTGGTGCATAGGCAATTTAATATGCCTGTGACGAACCCACGCGGTGGCGGCAGACAATACACGAGGAATGCATGGAAGGAAGTGGCACAACGGAATAAGGGATGGTGCAGTTTAAGTATGGGGCCGGGGTCCCTGTAGTCTGATCGGTTTGGTGCAATGACCACAGGGCGCAATTACAATTCAGGCTGAACTTAAAAATACTTAAGACTATGGCAGGTGAAGGTCCCGTCCGGTGAGCATTGCAGTCCGACGACCTGGAGCGGCCACTCACACAACGCACTGGGTTGCTGGCGGACTTACGCGCTTGACTCTGGCATCAGTCCCGAACTCGGGCAAAGAGATGGATTCCCCACGAAGGCTGGCAGAAATTACGTGATAATACAAAAGATGGACTCACTCGATTGCCTGCGGTTGCCTAAATGACAAGCACGAAATGTGGCAGGACGTCGGAAGTGGATGTTGACGCAATGTCAACGATGGGCGATGATCCAAGAATAAAAAACTGCATGTGAGTTAAAGTTTCCGCAATGGTGTGTACAGAGATTTTATTGATTTAAAAAAAACGATACAATAGACTGTAATTAGAACGTCTCATGTATATGATATAATACTGATATAATATGACGAGACGAGCGAACGAGTAGGTACAACAAGATCCGAATGATACGGCAATAACAAAATAAAGAAATTGATATCATTAACAACGATATCAATTGTACATAATAATTAATTTAAATAATGATAATAGGAAGATAGATAGGAGTAATTATAATGGCGCACGCTCGGAGAAGAAAACAGATAGTACCGATTACCGCACGGGCACGCGGAGCTTGCGGGGGTTCAGTCGTGGACCTTTGATCGCGGCGACGTGGACGATAATATGATTTACGATGTGCCGTAACAATACTTATGGTGGTTTATTTGAATTGGTTGTCGCTGGACAATTGTTCCACTACGTTTTTGATGTTTACCGTAATTTTTAGCTCTACGAGCGTTTTGGTATTGAAGGTTACCCTGTCTTGAGGATGGGTTTTACGCAAAATCTCTCTAGGGCCATTTTCATGTCTACCTGCCACATGAGTCAGAAATATTGATCAATCAGAGAGATTACACATCACAGCAATCACCTTTCTCTTTATCCATGAAGAAGCTTAGAAAACGCCGTGTCAGATACACTGGCAATATAAGAAAAAAACAACTTAAAAACGAAGCAAAGACATATGCACTTCGTAATCCTTTAGTGAACAGATCTGCAGTTGCCAGGTACCAGCTAGATAATCCTGAGGTAGACAGAGCTGCTAGGTTTCAATATGAG
>NC_042493.1:108430718-108435677 GCF_005508785.2 Acyrthosiphon pisum
CCATTTTTTTTGCTCCAATCATTATGATATCTACACTAAGCTGGATGTTTTCTAAAATGGATTTATTATTTTGCCTTTGCAGTGTAAATTATGTCATCGGCAAATATGTTGATATGTGTGGGCAGTTTTATTATTTTGGTAACTTCGTTGATTGCAATTAAGAAAAGTGTAACACTAATGGGGAAACCTTGCACCACTCCATTTACTATAGTGAATTCTTCAGAGAGCGTGTTGTTGACTTTTACAATGAATGATCTATCTGATAAGAAATGTTGTAGATAAACATGAATGCTGCCGTGGATCCCTCAGTTGTATAGAGTTGTAAGCACCTTGTACCGCCATACGGTGTCATAAGCTTTGCATATGTCCAGACATATAAGTATCATACTTTGTTTTGTAGTAAATGTGTCGCGAATTTCAGTTTCAATGTTGGTTAGGCAATCGTAAGTACTTCTTTGTTTCCGAAAACCGAATTGTTTTTCCCCAAGTAGGTTTTTTTTTCAAGGTACCAACTGAGTCTGTTATTTATTATTCTTTCTAATAATTTACTTAATGCACAGAGGAGCGATATAGGCCGATAACCTTCAGTGGTATGTTGGTTATTTGACGATTTTGGGATAGGGATTATTGTTGCTTTCTTCTATTGTTTGGGGAATTTGTTGGTCAGATAGAGCTTGTTGAATATTTTTAATACTAAGTTAATTCCTTGGGCAGGTAAGTGTCGTATAAAGTCTATAGGTATATTGTCGGGACCACAACTCTTGCTTTTGGATTTCTTGAGACTCTTTTCCTTTGTATCGTGTAATTCCTATTGATTTGGAGGCTGAGGTTAAAATAATATTTTCGAGAGTTTCAAGTGTTACTTCAGCATCTTCGTTTTCTGGTATATACAATTTATCTAATTCATAGTTGGTTAATTGTGTATATAATTCCCAATTTGGGCTTTCAAGATTCCATTTAGGGGGAGTTCGTAGAGTTCCTCGTTATTTCGATACTTAACGTTGATAATGATGGGCCAGTGGTCACTACTATATGTTGCTGGTATTACTTTCCATTCAGAATTGCAGCCTATTGAGGTAGACGATAGAGTTAGGTCGATTGAAGATGTATTGTCTGAAGCTGTTGTAAAGTGTGTGTCAAGTTGGTGTAAAGTGTAAAGTTGGTTTCTTGTAAGCAAATAATATTGGGGTTTTGTGTGTTGATTAAAATTTTGATTTCGTTGAGTCTATTGAAGAAACCATTTACATTCCATTGGAGGATATTAATATTTGAGTTGTTAGTTGAAAGTGTATTAAATGTATTTTTACTATTAATTTTTTTTGTTTAGTTTTTTTTTCGGTAGGAAAGTGGTTTGTTTTAGTTTTGTGTGTCTGAATTCAATTGTTTGTCTAGATATATTATTTTGAATATTTCGATATGCAGACGAGTAAAACGTATTTTACTACTATTTGATTGAAGTTCAGGTCTGACTTTTTTAATTATATCTATCATAGCTTTTATCGAAATGTTATACTGTTCGAGTATAAGTTCTGGATCTAAATTACTTTGTACTTTTTCGATTATATCTCTGAACAGTATGTAATTGATTGGTACTTCCTTATTATTGTCAAAAAAACTTTTAATTGGTAATAAATGTGTATCGATGTTTTCTATGAAGCTTTTAGTAGCGGGAGTTAATTTTATTTTTTGGTAGGGTTAGTTTTATGTGTTTTGATTTGGTTTGGTGAGAGGGTCACCTTGTTTGATATTGTTGAAGCAGATGATGTGGGCGATTGTGTTGAAGCTGATCTTTTGGTATTTGGAGGTGGTTCTGTCTCAATTGGTTGGTCTTTATTGTTGGATGGAGAGTGGTCCATTGGTTCATAAAACTCAAATTCGGAATTTGGATCTGGATGTACAGGTGTTTTAGGTTCATCTAATTTTAACTGGGTTTGGGTATTTGACAAAGGGCTAGTATTATTTGTCTCAATGGGTTTAAGTTCATATGCTTTGGGACAATTGTTTGAAGTATGACCGATTTTTTTGCATAAAAAACAGGTTAATTCATTATTAGAGAGAAATATCCGATAGTTTGCGTTTTCGAAATTGATCAGTATGGAGCTAGGTATTTTGTTTTCGTCTTCAGGTGATATATACATTTGGCGTCTAAAACTTGGTATATGTGTAAGACCTTCAATGTGAAGACCTGCGCGTAAAAATGATATAGGACTGGTGGGTGTTATGTTGTGTTCTTTAAGTGCTTCTATTATTATTTCGTGTGGTATATTGGGGTATACATTTTCAATGATAATTCTTTTGTCCGGATTGTATAGCTTTCTTAATTTAATATTTTGACCTTGCACTACTAAATATTCGTTGTCTTGAATTAATTTATTAGCTTGGTCTTTTGTCGATAAGAAGATGTACATTCGTTTTTTTGATATTTTGGACACAAAAATAATGTTTTCTGGTTTTGTAATTTTACCTATTTCAATAATGTAGTCTTTTAATTGTATTTCTTCGTTTTCAATATCAAATATAAATAGCCTGGTTTTTTTTTGGAAACGGATTTGGATTTAATGTTTCTGCGAAGGTTTTTTTTTGGGTTACAATATTTTGATGTGTTAAATTGTTTTCCATATTTTTTGGGGGGTCAGGGCTGAGATTTTCGGTTGATTGGTTTGGTGAAGAAGGTGGCATGTTTGATTTAGATATTTGGTGTTTGGTCTGGTTTAGTGTAGAAATTTTATGTTGGGTTGAATTGGAAGTTAAAACACCGCGCGGTGGCGGTAATTTAATTGGTTTGTTCATTTATTTAGTAAGATATAGGTATATGTGTATATTAAATTACATATTACCTGTGATAAGTGTCAATCTTGATGTTATATAACGTGCTAACGACAGCTATAAAAGTGATAACGGACACAAAGGTAACACACGTGCTGCTTGTACGATAGTGGGACACGAACTTAGCATGGTAATTGTCGATCGTAAATATTAATATTGCATACACCAAACGCCGTGTTACATTCAACATAATTATTGAGTGATAAATATGCTAAATCTAAAATGTATTATTTTCAGGGGTGTGCCAATGGAGGGGGGGGGTGGTCGGGTGTTCAAACCCCCTCGAAAATTAAAAATAATTATTAATAAAAGTTATACAGAATATAATATATATGTGGAACTTAACTTGATTAGGCTAGGTTCACATTGACGGGGTACCTTTGCATCGCTATCGTGAAACACGCTGATTGTTTCCTGTCATGTGAGCGATATAGCCATATAGGTATAGGAAATCCGTATACCTATAAATACGCGTGATTGACCGGAGCGCGTGTACGATTACACGTCGGCTTTTTGACGACCGTCCACGTCTCTTTTAGATAATTTATTAAATACTCAATCAAGTCTTCCAATTCACTAAAGATTCATATTTTTTAGACGAGATAATTGGAAGAAAAAATAGGACATTTTAGAGAGACTGTGTGAAGTGACAAAATATTATGCATACATCTAACATACATGTAGTAAATTGAAACCTAAATGAATTTATCAAATAAAAAAAACTGTTTACAGTAAATAAATTATCCATTTTACAATATTATCATGCGTTTAATAATTTTATATTGAAATAATTTTTAATGTAGATTTACTAGTTGTGTAAGATGAGTAGAAAATAAATATTTCCGGGAGAATCCACGTAATACAATTATATATCCCAAGGAATAAATAGAACATATTTTATGCATTGATAACGGTTAGGTTAGGTTACCTTCACCGGTTTTTAACGTCGATTATTTATGTTATATATATTCCTTAGCCCTTACCAAATACTCTTATATATTACTTCCCTCCTTCATGACTGCGATTTAAATGATAATTAGTGATATAGTTTATATAAACACATAGGTATCGAACCTGAATCGATAACGTTCGCTATAACGTTCACTATATTAATAAATAACTACAAATGTAAACCCATCATGATTTCAGCACACAGTCCAGAATTGTTTGAATTGAATGTGTGAAATATCACCGGGAACAGTGTTAATTATATAAACATATATACTTTGTATCATTACACTGTTGAAAAGTATGTTTGGCTTAAATATTTACATATACATTTTGATATTTTTAAATGCACACATAATATATGAGCTATATACGTATGACGAAATATGTTTCAAATCCCTAAAATTTATGTCTTTGGAATTAAGTACAACAAAATAACGTAAATCGTTAGAGTAAATAATGGAAATATCAATTAAATTCAATCTAAAATAAATAAATATATACAGTTTTAAGGAAATTATGTTCCCTTTTTGTATCCTGGCTAAAAGCAAAAAAAAACCGCTAAAGGTTTACATTGAAGGGCCAATGGAACATTTGAAAACAATCTCAATAATAGTTATAATTTGGTACCTAGGTGTGTGTTATATACTTGTATTATGACAACCAATTCATCTTGTGTAATTACAGTACATAAATATAATATTTCTGATAATTTATAGTTGGATATTATAATATTATTGTGTTTTTTGTAGATTGAAGACGGTTATTATCAAAAGAAGCAATCAGCGCACCGTCATATAAACATAAAGAATTTAATACTGTATACAACATTATTATGTTAGTTAATACTTAATCTTCACAGTGCAAGGATATAGAAGAACAGACTATGCTGGTATGTACTGAATTTTAGAAAGCCTACTCATGTAAACAAGTCATTTAGGTCCGTGTTATGGTTTATTTTTAATATTATATTTATTTCATAATTAATAATAAAACATAGTTTTAAAATATAAAATATATATATAATATAAAAACTGATGTATGTCTGCAGATGTATATACATTTACATAAACGGTTTAGCAATACCTAAGTTAGAAGATAATTTTACACATCTATAATAAGTATAGAGACATTTTGAACTATGTATTTTTCAAATATTTTGTATTTTATTTTATTTGTATAAGT
>NC_042493.1:108435727-108439007 GCF_005508785.2 Acyrthosiphon pisum
TTGTATAATATTATTCGTGGGTACTTGAAACTTCTAAAGTATACTATTATATATCTATGATAGTACCACGGTTTTTTGTTGATGTATAACGCGTTATAAGTACCTAATAGATATTATGATATGATTAATTTGGAATTTATTATAGTTACCTATTATAGGTCATGTTTTTTTTAATACCATAGATAAGTATATATATGTCTAATACATAGACTGATATACCGTCTCCGCTCAGAATCGTTTTTCTTATACAGTGACATTATATCATTGAATTCAAATTTAATACTGTTCATTATACAGTGACCCACTTCTAACCTACTGTACAGCAGAGCGACATCAACTTACCCACCTTTTTTAATATTAATCTACCTTAACGAATTAAATATACCTTATTTATCATAGTTTTTAATTTAATTTAATTATCTGTTATGATTAATTATTTTAATTAGGTATGCAATTTTGTAAAAATGTGCAATAAGGTTTCAAAGCCGTCTATTAAGTATTAAAAAATATTTAGATCTATTTTAGATGGCCAGTGCATAATTTATATTGCAACTTAAATTGTATTTGAATAAAAAAATCTATATTAAAAAAAAATTTAAAAAAAAAATGTATATATCTAAAATATTTTTTTATTCAAATTCAATTTTTTATTTACTTTTTATTATTTTTATACAAATATATATTTAATAAAAATCTATTTTTGATATAAAAACTGAATTTTAATAAAAAAATCTATTTTGAACAAAAAAAAATAACAATTTCAGTCAAATTAAATTTTTTTTATTTAAATTCAGTTTTTTTTTTATTATTAATTGTTATTTAGTAAAAATAGATTTATTTATTAATATGGTTTTTTGTTCTCAATTAAAAATGTACTTTATTTTAATTAATTTCTTTTAGTAATTTACAATTTTTTAATATTTATCTTAATTAGTTGTTTTAATTAATTATATTTTTATAGGTTTTTTAATATTTTTAGTTTACTAAATTTGAATTAATTGTATATGTAAAAAAGATGACAGTGCACTGTTTGTTTTAAATCGCTGACCATAGTAACACAGCAAATTATACTTTCAAAATTATGATTTTAATGATTACAATTTCTAAAATTGGGGTGAAATAACCTTTTATAAAATTAAAAAGTAAGAATATTATCTAGGACATCTCATGGGCGTTCTATTATATTTTTATTTTAAAATTGCTTATGAGTATTTTAAGATTTACAAACAATTTACGAAATAGAATAAAAAATCTGAATTGAACAAAAAAAAATTCTTATTTGAAAAAAATTTCAAATTTATAAAAATAAGTTTGTTAAAACTGTAGGTAACTGTAAATTTTATAAAATATCTAATTCGATTAAAAAAATTGTTGAATAAAAATTGTATCTTATAAAAAAATCTAATTTGACAATGAATTCCAAATTTGAATTTTTATTCAAATTAAATGCTTTTTATTAAATATATTATATAATATAATAATAATATTTTTATAAACTACTGAAAAATTAAATAATATAAAACTATATGAAAGTTTTAAAATCATTTATATATTTTTTTATACAGATATCTCGATTAATTCATAAGAAATCCTATATTTAGCCACAGAATATTGTAAAGATTAACTATTGATAAACTTGTTTCAAAAGCAATTGGACCAAAATCTCAGGACATAGTGGGAATGGCTAGTAGACACTGTTGAAGATCCAACGGTATTAGAGTTGGTCACGTTCCTTTCCAAGTACTGTAAATTAGCCACTGTATGCCAAGCCAACGACATACCTGCAATAAGCAGAGGAAACAAGTTGTCAAAAACCACCGCTTTATTCACAGGTTTCGCTGAAATAAAATAACAATTAGCAAGTTTTTGTATAATTTGACAAGAACATTCGACGCAGCTTTAACGAGGATCGTTACGCAATAGTGGCGTGTAATTCACGAATGAATCAGTTAACTGAATTGATTCACTTAGGTGAATCAAATGAATTGATTCGGTACCTACGAAAGAGTCGTTTCACTAATGGCGACACTGTAATTTGCGCTTTTGAGAATGAATCTAATATTTAGTATCTACTATCAACTATCAAATATCTTGTATATACAAATCACGATTAAAAATATAATCGTTGAATCGTGCTACGAAATACGAATAAAATAATTAAATACTCATTTAAGTACACTTTTAAGTAAATAATATATTATTATTATACCACGTTATACAATATACATTATCAATTATTATATTATATTTTATTATGCTATTTACTATTTACATATTTTATGTTTTGTATTTTCAATGTAAATAAATTTAACATAATATTAACACATTAATAATACAGAGTGAGAGTGATTCAAAAAATTCATTAAATTCACTGAATAACTGAATCATTGAATTGATTCATTTTAATGAGCTGAATCACATTAATTAGTTCACTAAAGTGAATTGAAACTATCCACCACTATTACGCAACCATATAATCTGAAGCTGTGGTACACCCATCGAAATGATATGGCAAACAACAAAATCCCTTAATAATAATTTATTACATGAAAATGCCGTGGGCGTTCGATTAAAAGGTACCAGTTGACATTTATTCTTAAAACACGTGGCTCGTGTTGCAAACGGTGTAGTTTCTCCAGTTGGCAGCGAATAAAACGTCTTATTGTTAAAAAAATTAAAACCATTTTTTTTAAGCCTATCGTATTGTTATTAAATATAAAGGCCACCACTTTTTCATTGTTTCATAATAAAATATATTATATAGGTTTCGAATCATCGTACCACGTACACCAGGTACTAACCTACCTACACACTAATTAAGTAGTTGGCGGTTTGCCTCAAAGACGCATAGACGGAGAAAACTTGCGAAACCGGTCGCTTCGTAGTCAACGTGGCTGTTTAAACCGTCGAACGATTGAAATATTTAATAACAAAAAAATTGTGCGCAGCCTACCGAATCGTATGCAAAACACGCGTCACAATAGGTATTGATATTTTATATACGAGTCGCCGTGTGCTGCTCGGCAACCGTCGTAAATACGCAACGAACGCGGCGCTGACGGCAGCTGTGTAGGTAACGATTTTCGAGTCCGTTACGCAGCCTGCAGTTTAGCGTACGGTGGAAATAATATATTTTCGTCGCGTAGGTTGAAAGGAGACTACGCACAGCCTGGCAGGCTGGCGGGCGGCGGTAACCGATGTGTTGGTATGTGGTAAGCGCTCTCTGTCGCCGCCGACGATGATGCTCCCCTCCACCACGTACGTCCCTGACTGGTGACGG
>NC_042493.1:108441233-108443118 GCF_005508785.2 Acyrthosiphon pisum
TTTCTACTTATACGGGACACCCTTTTTTTTGTGTTTTTTTGGAGGGGGACTTAGTAATTTTTTGGGTAAAAAAAATGTTGGTGAAATCAGAATTTGGGGCTCGGACTTAGTTTCGAAGTTATAGCTAATTGAAGTTTTAACTTTATGTAATAACCCTTAAATACCTATAATGCTTAAAAATTGTGTGTTAAACATTTGCGCAGTGGTAGTATCACTGGCCTACGGACCCGTGTGTCGGCGTTCGAAACTTGTCGAAGAATGTCGTTTTTTTGTGATTTTTTTTTTGATAAACGAAGATTTTAACAATTGTAATGTAGGTTTCAAGAAAATTTTGTAAAATTTGTTTTTCTAAAATATGTTATTTACCACGGGAGAACTTAGGTTTTCAAAAATATTGTTTTTAAAGTATACGTTTATTACCAGCTTGGCCACTCGCTCGCTACGCTCGCTCGGACATTAAAATCGAAAATATCCCCCTATTTGCTGTACAAGCCACCACGGGTGAACTTAGGTTTTCAAAAATATTGTTTTCAAAATAGGTATACGTTTATTGCCAGCGTGGCCACTCGCTCGGACATTAAAATCAAAAATATCCCCCTATTTGCTGTGCAAGCCACCACGGGTGAACTAAGGTTTTCAAAAATATTGTTTTTAAAGTATACGTTTATTGCCAGCGTGGCCACTCGCTCGGACATTAAAATCAAAAATATCCCCCTATTTGCTGTGCAAGCCACCACGGGTGAACTAAGGTTTTCAAAAATATTGTTTTTAAAGTATACATTTATTGCCAGCGTGGCCACTCGCTCGCTACGCTCACTCGGACATTAAAATCGAAAATATCCCCCTATTTGCTGTGTAAAAGCACAATTACACAACATAAAGTAAGTTGTTCACCAGGTCATCAATTGTACCATTGATACAACGTAAATAGTGCAAAATACTATGGTACCTAGCCCGAGTTCGAGCTCGGTTCACCTTTTATGGCATAGTCATCATACCACCACTGGGCCACGACGGCCTGTCTGGCGACGGGAAATTTATGAGTTATTAAACGTATTATATACTAACTTCGAAGTGTTATAACTTCAAAACTAAGTCCGAGCCCCAAATTCTGACTTCACCATCATTTTCAGCGTACTTAACTACATAAGTTTCAAAAAAAAAAAACACAAAAAAAAGGGTGTCCCGTAAAGTAGAAATATACCAAACGATTATATCATTTCATAATGATATTTATTATTTAATAATTATTAGGTTAACCTAACCTATTATTGGTTATTTTAATATTATATTGTTGTGAATGTCTACACTGTTTAGTAAATATATTTTGGTATCCCATTACATCTCAAGACACCTATTGTACAGTGGAGTGTTACCCAATTACCAGCATTATCTATTATTTAAATATTCGTGTTAGGGTTAAAGGTGATATAGTGTTATTCCATGATATATATAAATAGGTACTTAATATGCTAACCTATTAAAGACTATAGATTATAAAGTTTATAATATAACTATATATTTTATTAATCCCCCCTAAGTTTCTAACCTAACCTAATTATTACCTATCTATCAACAGGAATTTGAATACATTTTAAATTCTATTACAATATATTAAAAATATTAGTTATTTTGATTTATTTATCAATTATAATATTATCTGATACTATTAGGTATAGTGGTATACACTATACAGTGCATACCTACCATACCTACAGTTACATTCAAAATTATAATTAATAGGTAAGTTACATGCAGATTGAAATGCTGTCAAGATAGTCAGCTTTTTAATTTTCTATTTCTTTATCAAAAATATTATTTATTTACAATAATTAGAAAAAAAGAAAAAATGTATAATAGCTTAATCTGTGGTAAAACTAAATTC
>NC_042493.1:108444054-108448053 GCF_005508785.2 Acyrthosiphon pisum
TGTAAATTCGTAAGTATATTTTGTCAAATAATTGTTGAATATAAAGTATAATCAAAGATCATCAAGGTTATCGAACAGAAACACATAAGATAAACTAAAATCAAGTTATTAATATTTATTTTAACCTACTTATTTCCTATATACATTATACACTTACAATTTGCCGAGTAGGTACCATTATCGAAATATAAATGTAAAATATTACTAAGCCACTGAAATTGTCGAAATTTACGAAATATGTAAAAAAAAGCGAAAATTTTACAAAGTATGTAAAAATATGTAAAATAAAATATGTTATATTTTATTGCAAATCACGTGAAACGAATTTATCATTTGCAATAATTAATTTATCATGTTTTACTAAAAGTATGTATTTACATACAAATCCCAGCCCTAATTATAAGCTATTAATTGTCACTGCAGACCAAAATAATTTAATAATATTGATTACTTCTGTAGAGATATTTATCATTATTCATTAACTCTATCTAAGTAATAACAACTGATTATTTATATAGTATTATTGAACACAGTTTGTACTTTGTTGTTAATTTAAATTGTATTTTTGTATGCTAATTGCTTCAAAATTATTTTGACATTAATTAATATTTATTTTTTTTTAAATGCCAGCGATAAGTTTAAAATGTTGTATTATGTTGGAAGTTGCAATAATAAGGTAGGAGCGTAGATTTCATTGTTACTATTTTACAAAGTACCACGACAGTTTCGTGGTTACGGTCCGGTTACTGTTTTTCGTATTGCGTCGACGATAATAATAATACAATTATTATTTATTATTAGAAGTATTATTATTAATATATTTTAACAATAATACGACGTCTTCAGTACGTCCTACCACTTCTACCTAAGTAGTAATACAATAATGTCTAGTTAATGTTTCAGTTTCCGTTTTTCGTTGGCGACGTGATGAATATTCGTTTCGTACAAATTATATAATATAATATTATGTATTATCATAATATTATTACGCGCGTAATAATAATAATATGGTTTGACCTTTTTACGATATAACGATTAACGATAAAAACGAGAACACATTATGAGCCTTGTCCGTCGTCTCTACTCGTTATATTATTATTGTCATGTAGGATATTATTATTATAGATTTTGTATATTGTGTTATTCAGTATTACACTGTATTAATGTGTTTTACGACAATGCAGCCGCCGCTACCAACCTACCAAACGGCATACGCGGTTCAGGCGGTTTTGTTCACTTGGGCGTGTACTTAATTTACAATTTTTAATTATTACAAAAAACGTAATTCTACCACTATTTTATTATTCTATTTTAATTAATGTACCAACATTATCTGATTATTAAATAATTTATTAAAATTTGGAGCTTATTTTTATATTGAACAGGTGATTCTTTAACCCGTTAGTCGTTAGTAACCTTAACATTTTAAAACCATTTTATTGGTTTAATTGTCGCTACTTTTGTCTTGTACCATATTTGTTGGTCGTCACTAAAGAAAATACTTCCATATTTTTACAATTATTATGTAAAAACACTATTAAATACCTTAAATAAAAATTACAGTTGTAGACAGAATCGTTAGGTATTTCTATGACGAAGGCGCGTGACTTGATGTGCAACTGTTATAATTCTTATAAAAACAAATATTCTTTGTGTAATCGTGGCGTGATATAATATAATCAATTGGGAATAATTATTAATTATAAAAGTTAATAAACAATAATACTTTAGCGAGTATAACATACAATTTGACTAGAAGTCTTGTCTCGATTATTTTGATTAGACAAATTGGTTATTAACTTTCAATTCTTGTCTTCCAATGATGAACATTATGAATATTATAGAATATATTATTTGAACAGAAGCTACATTTTTAAGAAACAAATTAATTTTCTATAGGTTTGGAATAGTATTAGTTGTTAAATAGTGGAAAACTGTTTTTAATAACAACTATTATTTAAAAATAGGCATATACATTTTAGTATTTCTAATAATCTAATCTCATGTTGATATTTTTTTTTCAGATCGAAAAAGCGTACGTTCCTTAAAAAGGAAATCGATAGCTTGTTTCACAAATCTCTTTATGACACATGTTATGTTTCTTTGACAACATTTACCGCAGAAGACATAGCAAATTATAAATTGTAAGTTTGTCTTAATATTTATATCATATGATAAGGGACTATAGTGATTATACGAAAAGGACGAACCAAACGAAATCTGAAAATTTTATTCGATTTTTTTATTCCAACCCAAACATTTAAAATCTAAAACCTTTTTAAAATATATAATCTTGATAAAATTATGACAAATAAAAAATAAAAATTTATTCAACCCAACTGTTAGTTCTGTCTTCTGAAAGCATTCTTTCATAATTTAGTAGTAATAATATATCTAGTATTATTTATTAATATGACGTTTGCTAATATTATTCTCAAGACGAACAATAAACATTTCGATTAAAGCCCAGGGCATGAAACCGCTTTTGAAAAATTCTGTTACTGGTTATTTTTCGTAAGTGGTTACTGGTTTTAGAGGTTTTTAGAATTATTGGTAATTGATTGCGGTTTGGATGCTGTTTTAACTCTTCAAGATTGCTGGTATCCCTTCGGAAACACTTTTTTCCACTTACGTTTTTTTTGGAAAATTTTAGTTTTACTTTGATTTACACAAAATAAATATCCACTTTCTAAAATGGTTCAGGCTAAATTAAAAATAAATACCTATATGGCTATATTTTATCATTTGAAGCTGTGGATAAATTTAAATTTAAATTAAATTATTAAATTACCCATAACCATCGATTGAAAAATGGTTCATGGAAAAGTGTTAATCAACGGCGTCAATAACAATAAAATAAAATGAATAATAAATAATAATCATCTAATAATATGTCTATGAACAAATGAATCGTACTTAGTATCTACGATTGGTGCTTATTACTTATTATCGCAGCTATAGACAGTA
The DNA here is from genome assembly GCF_005508785.2 of Acyrthosiphon pisum. Classification (NCBI taxonomy): domain Eukaryota; kingdom Metazoa; phylum Arthropoda; class Insecta; order Hemiptera; family Aphididae; genus Acyrthosiphon; species Acyrthosiphon pisum. Next base: position 108,447,022 of record NC_042493.1, read on the forward strand.
TACCATCTTTAATCGTACTTATTATTACATTACAAATTATCGTTTAAAATAAAACTATTAATTAAATAATAGAATACAATTTCCAAAAAAAAAAAAAAATATAAAAATCAAATACAACGTACATTTTTTTGATATTTCCGGTTTTGTTGAATTGACCGGTTTTTTTTTAAAATAAGGTTACCACTACACATTACCCCTTTGGTGGTTAACGGTAATTGTTACTCGCTTCTCAAAATTTAATCTTACAAACAAAGAAGCGGCTACCAGACCCAAAATTGCTCATGGTAACCGGTTTCCATAGAAAACCAGTAACCGGTTTCAAGCCCTGGATTAAACCATATTTTAAATAGGAGAACAAATGGACCATATACCTACTATACATTGTAACCTTTCAATTAATCTATTAAGCATTTGTTTTGGTTCAATTTTCAAACAATTGGTAATATCACTGATGAGTTAGATTTATATAATTATATGCAATTTATACTTAAAATAAATAATTGTATAGAACCCTTTTAGAATGTATAATTAAATTTAAATAATACATTTTTTAATACAAGAATATTATAAATAATAATAATATCATATTTATCTCAATATACTTATTTAAGTTTATTACTTCATTTTAGGAGTTTTATGAAAAATAAGGATAAGACGTTCAAAGAAGTTGGTAATATATCTAAAGATAATAATACATTAAAAGACAATAAAATGTCTAAAAGCGATAAAAGGTCAAAGGATGATAAAAATTCTAAAGATGTTAAAACGTCTAAAGATGATAAAACATCTAAAGACAACACATCTATAGACAATGGGCCTGCTAAAAAAAAACAGAAATTGGATACAAATGGAATAGATGTTTTAAAATTAGTATTATCTGGAGAGGGTGAAACTCATAAATTTAAATCACAATTCAAGTCTGCGTTAAAACCCAATATGGAAATTGCATCTACCAGTACAGCAGAGGAGGTACCCATAGTAATTGATGTCGAAGAGTCTACTACATCTGCTAATTCTTCAGCTACAAATGTT
>NC_042493.1:108448424-108457892 GCF_005508785.2 Acyrthosiphon pisum
GACGGATGCAGATAATTACATAAAGTGGCAGAAAATAATCAATTATGATAATAAACCTGATCATCCAACAAATGGCATGAAAAAGTTAGCAGTTGTTAAACTCCCTATAAGCGGACCTAAAGTAACTGAACTTAAACACGCTGTAAATAGCAAAAAATATGTAAGAGGGGATTTAGTTAAAATTGAAAAATTATACACAAAGTATTTCAGCAAATCCATAATAGATACTATCGTTATTATTGCAAATATACTCAATATAATTTCAATTTCTAAAAAACATTACAAGGCACAAATGGATGAATCTTTTAAGAAAAAATCTGAAGCTGAAAAACTTAAAGTAAGATACGATGCCAACCGATTACATGGAAGGCATAAAAAAATCCTAGAAACAAAGTTGAAAAACAATTTTATAGACGTTGTATCATCTTTTGAAATGTCAGAATTTGATTCTGCATTTCAAATGTTTTTTCTAACTATATTAACTGTACTTCGAGTTTTGGATCAGCCCAAATTCAAAAAAGGTGGTATCTTCAAATATGTGGTACTTTTACTATGGAATAGTTTGAAGAACAGTGATTATAACCATCCCGACATTTTTTCAATGCTTCGGTCAAAGACATTTCAAGCTGACTGCATTGATTTAATAAGTGTAATTGAAGAAGGTCAGGATATTGACTCTGGAGTCACCAATCGCATGCCATTGTTTTTTGTATCAACAGTAAAAAGTCGGGAATATTTTCGAGCAGTTATTGATGTTGTCACTGGTGATTCGAATGAAGACCTGGGATTATTAATCGATAATGCAACTTTTAAATATTCCATTAATTCAAAGTTTAAAGATACTGTAGATTCACCAACTGCACAATATTCAAATGACAAAATACAAGCAACAAAAACTATCCCTGGCACTATCAATTCTGATGAAATAATTCCACGCTGGTTCCTATCCAAAAATCCAGATGGAACTTACCAGTAAGCATTTTTTTGTATCTAATTACTGTTATGGTCTGATTAGTTGTCATAAAATATTTGATTTAGACACAATATTAATATTTTTAGACCCTTAGAAGAGAGTTTTTATCTAAACGGTATTTGCTTTTATTCCTCCCACTTCAACTGATTGTCTTGGGGCCATTAACATTATAACAATACTACCATAGTATCCTTATACATTCAATATAGGTATATTTCCAAGCATTTTAACTTTTTATGTGAACTTCATTGCATTCCGTTAATTTTTTTTTTTTATAAATGTCAATAAAATTTTTTTGTTGGGACAAAAAGCTTTGCAAGGGTCCTGATATATTGTTACAACAGCAGTTCTGATATCCACCGTCTTATCGTTTATTGTTATAATAATGATTATATTTTATATAGTTACTCATTGCGTTACTAATGAGTAATGATTAACGTCAATACTCGATAATGATCACTAATATTGGCAATATACATTATACACATTAAAAATAAATAAATTTTAATTTCAATTATTTACATATCTGTGTAGATTTTAATTTTAATTTTGATTAAGTTGTAAAAGGTTTAAGTATAGGTATATTATTATTATTATTATTAATTAAATTACTAGTTTTTAAAATTAACATCAACTATCTTAATGAATTGAAACTTAAAATTCAAAATCCATACTACTCCTTAATAGTATAAGTATTCCTTATTTCACCTTTGTATATATTTATTGCAATTACGATTAAAATTCCATTATTAATTAGTTCTGTTATATTTTTAGACAAAAACCTATGATAAATGGTGAAAAGACACAAACCATTGGTAATACTGCAGCAAACCCATCAATTTTAACGAGCCAGCCGTCAAACAACTTATATCAATCATTTTCTTCTTCACTACAAAATAAAACTTCTGAAACTTCTACTTCTAAAGTGATACCAACAAACAACAAATGTTTTGTTCTCCCACCAACTATTTCCCACAGTCCTTTGGTGGAAGCAACAGCATCTATGTCAAAATCTACAACAACAACAAAATATCTGACGTTCAAATCAGCAGTTCCAAATAATATATCTATGCCGAACAGTTCTCTTTGTAGTGCTGATGGTAGAACTATTGTAGTTGGTAACAAACAGTATCAATTGGTTAAGGAGCCAACAGGTCAAATGAGAGCAGTGATCAATAAAACTAAAATATTTTTTAAACCACCACCAACCGTTAAAGTATGTAAAATTCATCAATATATATTTTTTTTAGCATTTACAAAAGCTTAACAATACATATTTGTATAACTATATATAAGATTGTGAATAGATGACTTTTAAAAGTCTGTGTTATAACACCAGTTAAAAATATTTAACCACTCTATATAACCTGTTAAAGTACTGCACTAATTTTTGTTTTGTTTCATGTTTGTGGTTTTTAAAAATTCATGTTAAAAGTACTAATAACGTGCTTTCATTTGGATCAATATATTTTTTTTTTATAAATATTTATAGTGCTTAACAAATAGTGATGGTTCTAAGTCCTAACTGATTAAAAACCAAATAATTCATGGTTGAATGGTTAACTAACCAAACACATTATTTAAATTGACGATTATAAATGACTTATTCAGCTATCGAATGATTCAGTTGACTATTCCTCTTGAGAATAGTCAATTCTTCTAAAATTAATCTCAAAAATAAGAATAAGCTATTATATTTTCATCATTATTAACTTCTTTTTTTCCTATAAATTGTTTAGCTAAAGCCTTTTTTGAAAATTATAGGGTATCTGAATCAAAATCCACGAATGAGTAGATTTTGAGTAATTCATCTTGTGTACTAAGTATATTAAGTCAATGATATTGGTGCTATAATAATATGAAAATTATAGTAATTAATATATTATCATTTTATTATTTGTAAAAATTTTATAAGAATAATCAGTTTCAGTGTTGGGTAGTAACATAATGCAAATTACAAATTACAGTAACAAAATTACTTTTTCAGTAACACTGTAGTAATTTCCTTATATTTTGTATAAATTAACCTATTGTAATAAAATTACTTTTAAAAACTTATTTCATAGTATTAGCCTGTTATTTTCCACATCATTAAAATAAGTTATGAATGCAGAATGTATGACAAAACCTAGGGGCTAAGATATTCGAGTAAAACTATAAATTTATTTATGATCCTGAAAGTTTTAGATAATAATCAACAAAAATATTAAATATTCCAAGAACTAATACCATTGACTATAATAAGTTTTTATTAACATTAAGTCATTAACAAAAAACAATGTACCCCTACATCATAAATGTTATTCCTATACTGCTATAAAATGTATGTAATAGTATAACATTTTACCATTACCAATTAGTTACTAGTTATTACTAACTTATTAGTCATTGTATACTGATTTTGTAATTGATTTATAAAAAAGAAACGTTATTTGTAACTCCCTACATTTTGAATGAAAAAATAAACATTACATGATAAAAATAATGATGGGTAATGCAAATGTAATTTAAATGAAAATATTTAATATGATGAGTAACGTAATCGTATTACTTTTTAAAAGGAATTTACCTATGACTATCAGTTTTAGATTATACATTACATACATTTTATACTTTTGTTATATTTATGGATTATTATTCTTAACATATACATTTTAATTACTCAGAAACTACTAGTTTGGATTTTAATTTAGAGACACCTAAGTTTATTAAAAAAGATAGTAATTTTAATATTCTATAAAGTGTTTGTTGTAATTTTTTTAGTGCCGCGTAAGAAATTGTACCAAGTCTGCAACAATAATGTGCAGTAGGTGTACATCGGTGAAATACTGTTCCCATGACTGCCAAGTAAAAATACCTATTTGAATAATCTTGTTAAATAGCTTTACTATTGTTATATATTAATATTAATGTCTTTTTCTTTATTTAGGGACTTGACTGGTATCGTAGTCACATGAACGACTGTGAACAACTGCGAAAAAAAAAGTAGAGACCCTAAACTTTCCATTACATATATAAATAATTTTAATGTAATATATTTATATTAAAGGCGTTTCCATGAAAATATTTTTATTAAAAAAAAAAAATATGGATTACCTATATAATATTTTATATTTTTATATTTCTTAAGTTGGTATATAAGCTTGTATAATTATGGTTGATTACTATTAAGTTTAATCTAATATTACTCAATAGTTTCTAGGGTTTTTATGTTAATTTCTTTTTATCTGTATCTGTAATTTATTTGTTTTTTCCTAGGAGGGTCGCCAATATAAATAACTAATTTTTGGTATTTTAAATTATATAATATTTATTTTTGATTTAATTTATGTTTGCATGTAAATAAAAAAAAAAGTATTTTATGGAGGACTGAGTAGAATATTCCATTGGTATGGATCCTACTATGGAGGTTCAGAATACCTACGAAACAAAAAAAAAAATTACAAAAATAAAATATCACAAAGCTTGTATATTTAACTGTACATATCAGTTTCACTGTATTTAGTTATAAAATAAATAATTCATGTATGCTTATAATACCTATGTAATATTTCTTAACTTTGTGATTTAATAAATATTAAGTTTAATTGTACTTGCTAATGAATTTTATTGAAGATAATCCTCTGTGAAAATTATTTATGATTCAATTATTTTTGATTTAATTATTGGTTTTAAAAAATAAAGCAAGACAATTAAATCTAATAATTGGATTTGAAATAAGTCCTTTTGTAACTAATAAGTAGAGTGATTGTATAAAATCATTGATTGTGAATAGATAATTCTAGAGAGTTTCATCTATCAAGAGTTTTTTTCTCTATAAATATCAATAAAATTTTATTTGTTTGGTAAAAAGAGCGTAAAAATTTAATCCTATTAATATTGTTACAATAGCAGTTGAAAAATATTAAATATGTATTCGCACAATTTTTTGCATTTAAAGTTCGAATTTTGACAAAATTTATCAAATTTAAAATGTACTAATTATTTTGTAGTTGAAAATTTATAAAATGTTCAACTTTTATAGCGAAGGGTTGAAAATTTAAAACAAGGTTCCACGTAAATAGGTTATATATAAATTACTTTACTCACAATAATATCATCAAATATACTTGGTAATACTATAAGTTGACTGACCGTTTTCGCTCAGAATCGTTTTTCTTATACAATGTTATTTTATCATTGAATTCGAATTTAACACCATCCATTACAGTGACCTACTTGCAACCTACTGTACAGCAGAGTGAAATCCACTTACACCCCCTTTTTCCAGTTAAAGATTGAAAAATTAAAACATAGTTTTTCATAAGTACCTAGTTGATATTGTAACCCAAATATCGAAAAATATATTCACACAATTTTTTTTATAAACATTTTTCAAATTTGAACAAAACTAGATAATGACTATGTACCTAAACGAAAAATAAGATATTTAGTTTTTTTTTTGTAATTTAAAAATATTATTCGTGGGTACATATCATTTTTAAAGTATAACAAATTAAATATTTTCGACAAATGGTTTATAATAATAATGGTTTACAAATGGTTTATAATAGAAATATGTTATATCATTGAATTAAAATTTAACACATCCATTAAAATGGCCCATTTGACATCTAATGAACAGCAGAGTGGTATCTATTGGTTACATTTAGGGTATTGCCAGTTGCCACCTTTTTTTAAATTAGTACCTACTTCATTATTTCTATAGTATATTTATATATAAAAAACTATTTTTAGTTACAAATTTTCTCACTTGCGTACAATGTAATTGCCCAGAATAACATGAAGTGTCATTTGCGTACACACTCATTTCCCTTCATACTTGGTCAGGCTTAGGACTGTCAGAATATTTTGCAATGCTCTGGCGTGTTTAAAAATGAGGATGCACGAATAAATACGTTCAGTGTGTAGCTAACCCTGAATGTAAAATTTAAAATGTCATTTTAATAAGTGTAGTTTAATATAATATAATAGATAATTAATATTCAATGTAAAATGTATAATAATATAATAAAATTTAATCTAATTTGACGATTATGGCCAACTTTTTGAGGCAATTGTTTAAGTCGTTATTTTCTAAAAAGTTTTGAGTAATACGTTTGATTTTCTCGACCAATTTTATAAGTGTACTTATAAGCTCCGTGCAAAAAAATAGCTAAGTAAAAAAAAATTTTATTTATTTAAGTGTGATATAATGTAGAATCTAACTTCTAAGTAATAATTGGTATATTGCGTAAAATATATTCGACAATACATAAATAAGTCATCAACAAGTAATATAAATAAATTATATTTATTTGTTGATGAACAATTTTAACTGAAATGAAACCAATCGTTTAGCTTACTACTTTCTCGATCTATTGACATACCATTCTGAAAACGATATTTTAGTTCAATAATATTTCATTAGACCTGTTTCCACGGTTTAATTGAGAATGATGAAATTGTTGGTTTTTAGTATAACTTTGTGTTGCTACGATTCTTTATTTTTCTTAGATTTACAGAATTCCGTGTCCCTGGATCAGCTTAGTTATATCATTTTAGCCTTAGGTATTATCTTGCAAATATCATAGTAATTTTTTACTATGTAAGTGAGAGGATTTATATTTACCATATTTTTCCAATTCTATATCAATGTATTCTACCACGTAAAAAATACTTTTTTGACATTATTATAATTCCCATTTTGATAAAATAATATATAGGTTCAATAAGTACATATTTCAGTAGGAAAAAAAAAATTATAAATATAAGTGATAATATCTTAGTTCAGATGCATATTATGTCAATTTTCAACACGTTAGTCCCCAGATATTTGATACTTTGATTATACAATAGTTATTTTACATATATACGCACTGTAAGTAGTACACTAGGAAAAAAAATGGTGATATTATAATATATTTTTTTTTATTTTTTTTTTTATTTTAAACGCCATACAGCTTTTACAAAATATTACATATTAATGAATATACATTATAACATATTTTATACATATATATATATATATATATCTAAACATAACACATTGAATATCAATAAATTAGAATTATATAGTAGTACATAGTAGGTTTCTGAAAATTAAATATAAGTGAACAAACCTAAATTAGAAAAAATGTTTAACTAGTTTGACTATTAACTAAAGACATAGCTCTCCTTAGAGGATCATCTTCCAAATAATTTATTGACACTGAAGCAAGGTAGTAAGGGTCACGAAAACGGGTTGTACCTGGAATGCGAAAATCTATTCTAGATAACAAGTCTGGCTTATTACTTTGTCTTGGTGATTTGTAAATCCAACCACTATTCTTCTACAACGATTATTTTGTGTTCGTCCAACTCTGTGACAGTCATTGATCATAGAGTCTGTAATTTTAATATTAAGTTGTGTACCGATGGCTTTTACTATTCCGTAACAATTTTCCAATTTATTTTCAGGAACACCGTCAATGACAATATTTCATTATTAATCAAACGACGTTCAAGAATTTCAATTTTGTTTTCTAGAGTAGGTATTGATTTGAGTTTTCATATTTTGATTATCTGTTATGATTTTATCAATCATATTAATTTTTTTGTTAATAAGATCAGAGTTGCACCCAGTTTCTTTTTTAAACATTTCAAAACTATCTTTCAGTTGTAGTATAATGTCCTTAATATCGGTAAGATTTGTATTTTCATCATTAATTTTGTTATCTATTCATAGAGAAGCTCTTTTTTTCTGCCGAACACTTGTCGCATCTCCAGTATGAGCCTTCATCGTTATAAAATAAAATTTCTTCTTTTGTGAGTTTTTGGTATTTTGCATGCCATGGTAATTTGGTATCATTGCAAGATATGGATAAGGATCTTGTTGAAATAATAGTAGAACAGCTATTACACATAGACATTATGAATAGATTATGCACGAAATTAATGTGACGTTGGTGTTAATTAATATAGAAATGAAACGCGAGCACAACAATAACGATATACCACTGGTCGGCCGCGGCACCGCGATGGTAACTGCGATAAGAGACCGACGCAAAACGCAAGACGATCGCACAGGTCAACGTACAGCAGATAACTGAATATGTACTATTTTAATATTCTCCATTTTTTCCACGTTTTCCAAGGCTCTGGGAAAAAACGATTTTTTCCCAAAATTTTCCGGCATTTTGTTTCCTAATTAGCAGTGAACATTATTATTTATTATTAATCAATAACTAAGGTATAACTGAAAAAAACATTTTTAAAATTAGGTATAAATATCAAAGAAAAAACAGCAGTTTTTGTTTTGTGAAAAAACATGCAGTTGGTTGACACAGTTGACGTAAGTTGCGTACCTTTTTGATGTAAATTGCGTCCCGTGTATTTTTTGTGCATATGTAAATTGTGATGCCGGGTATTTTTATATTAAAATGTACACTACCAAATACCAATTTACAAACAATATTTTTCTTCCTATTTTATCAGACTTAGGACTGTCAACATTACTGTTATAATGTTGGTATGGTTAAAAATATTGGTACATAATTAATTATTTACTTATTGTTATTTATTAATATTTATTATTATATTTATTTATTATTATTTAAAATTGCACATTTTTATCGGTACCAAGCTGTTGAATTTGTCTGTGCCAACTTTGTCCTTTATCAATATTATTAACTTATTCAGTATAACTTATAAGTCTATATAGAAGTAGGTAAAAATTTGAATGACAAGTCTTCCATTTTTTTTTAAAATATAGCCTTCTATTTCAATTGTTACTCTATTTCAGCCCTGACTTCTGCTCTGACTTCGTAACGCTATATAAGTATCAATCTGTATATTTTTTAAAATATTTATAAAATTAAAAATATTAGGGTGAAAAAAATTAAATGAACTATTTAATTTTCTATGGAAAGATTCACAATTGTTAGTCGTGCGTAATGTCAATGATAAATAATCTGACCATATTTCTGGTGAAAGTCAACGTCATATTTTATATATGAATCTAATATTTAGTTTGTGAATTCTAATACTCGAGCATCTTGTGGTTGTATTGCCATAATGTCCTCAGTAAAACACTTTTCACAGTTTTCTTATGGATTTAAGAAAGAATGTCCAAAAAAGAGTATTAAAAAATGTATTATTTCTGTATTTTTTTTTTTCATAATCGGTGCCTACTAAGCCCAGCTTTTGAATCTTTCTGTGCCAACTTTGACCTAGGTAAAATCGATACCCCTTTACTTGAATAGAAGGCCAGACAACATTTGCAACAGTATGTGTCGCCTTTTCAAAATCGACATACATTCGAACTGGGTTGAATTGCATAACATTTATTCTACATTCTTCCACTAAATGTTGAAACGCATCGGTATAACAATTGGTTGACTTTAATGGCAGTAAAAAATAAACAAGTGGTGATAAATATTTATTATTTAACACACCATGAATAGTAAAGAGTTGATAAAATAATTTCGGGAAACTTTTGAAAGTACCGTCTACAATATCGTGTTCAAACTGCATAA
>NC_042493.1:108464490-108469098 GCF_005508785.2 Acyrthosiphon pisum
TTTGTAAAATCAATTATTATATTTTATTTGTAAACATATTCACTATTAAAAATTTAATAATAAATAATAATAAAGATAGATTCTCTTAAATCGTAATAAATGAATATTAATTCTATATTTCTATGTGATATTATTAACATAGATAAAATGATAACTGATAATATAAGCTACTAGCTCAAGCGCAGAAGGTTCATGGTTCAGTTCTGTGTCTAGATGCTAGATAAATCACTAGATTATATTTGGGGTAATTGTTTAAAAATGATAAAAAAACCATTTTTCTTTTAATAAAGTGTGTTCATAACACAAAATGTGGATTAGATATTAAAAATAAATAAAAACATTGGTATAGTTTACATAGAATTTTATTTAACATTTAACATGCCATACTGACAATTGATATAAGTACAGAAAATGAGGCGTCATACTGACGGTTTACACTGAACCAACGATAAAAGCGTCGCAATGACATTTGGTAGGTACTGCTCAGTTTATTTATATATAAATAGCTTATGGTTATAAATAATAATAATTATATATATGTATAAGTATAAAATAAAGACATTTTGTACAATTTACTTTACCCAAATCATTAATTGATTAATTTTTAACACAATTATGAAAATAAACTTATTGTTATCATTTAGTTTAACTTAATGACAATTCAATTAATATTGAGCTTATAAATTATAATTATAATAAACTTATAGGTCATGTCAAAATAATTAGAAATTAATAATAATCTGATTCATAAAAAAATGTTTAACACTGATTTTATGTCTTAACACATACATTACAATAGTGTAGGATTGTAATGTAAAACTGTTAATTAAGTATATTATTGTTAAGAGCCTACAACAATATTTTTAGTATAAAATATTATATAATATTATTACTAGTCCAAGAATAAAATTATAAAAATAAAATTAATAATAATGTGTTAGCCCATCAAGCACATATTTCCAATTAAATGTATACAATTATAATTCAAAACAATTTTGTTCATCAAATTATTTAGTGCAAATAAAAAAGTCGATGTGCTGTGAATAAATTTGAAATGCGCGGCGTGCCATGTTTAATAAAAGTTTGAAAACCATTGGTCTATAAACTATAAATACATTCTTAAATTAATAAATTGTATTTCTATTAAAAACAGTCAGTATACTTTTTATAAATCAGAAAAACTTGGACCGCCCTCCCCTGTAAAAACTGCAGGGTACAGATCTGTATTATCTACTCTAAGACGTTTTCTATGTTGGCCAGTTGGTTCAGTCCAGCTCTTCTCTAGAATATAAATGTAGAAATATTAGTGTAAATAATATTAAATTTAACAATAATTATAATTATATAAAAATGGATATATAAGATAAAAAAAGATAAAAAAACATAAAAAAGAACAAGCTTGGTACGTTTTATGTATAATTAGTAAGTATAAAAAAGGCATATTAAAGTTTAAAAAAAAAAAATTAAAATATATGGCTATCTGAATTACAGCAATATACACAGTAAAGATTTTATACATCAATGTACCCCAAAAGTATTCTGTTTTACAATAAGGAATTAAAAATTCTTGAAAAAAATTTAAACAATTAATATAGAATGTAATATAAAATTTTTTTTCAAAAATGTTCAGTTTATTTTAACAGTTTTAGTATTAACAGGTGCTTTGAATTATGCATATATTTTACCTTTCTATCCCATTGTATATTTAAAACGGAAGTGGTACATAAAATGAACAGACATTAACAATAACTGAAATAGAAAAAAATATAATTTTAATTTTAAAAGAAAAACATTATACTTATATTAAATTAACAAACACATATTAAAGTAATTACTATGTTTTTCATCTGTAATGTATACAAATTAAATTAAAATTAACAGTTCTGAATGTATTTTATAATATACACATTCATTTTGAGTAGATAAGTGTTAGAAAAAAAGTGTAAAATGAAAAATATATAATGGCATTAGTAATTATTTTAGTATTTGGTATAATCATTACAGTATAATATTGTAATAATGATACTTCTGATCAAATTATACCAAAACTCTATTCAAGAAGAGAATACTCATAAGTTCACACATAGGCACTTGCTAGAGTAGCTTCTCTTTTAGAACGAAGTATAATGTATTATAAAATAACAGAACTACTACAAACTTTGTTTGTCAGGTATGTAAGGTTCTTCTGTTGTTATAAAAGCTGGGAAGTTTTTAGAACGTCTTGAATTGAATCTGGAGAAATTGCGTTTGTTATAGGATGGTAAGCCATCCAAGAATTCGTCTATAGACTGAAATATATAAAAGTATAATTAAATATTGTTTTTTCTTTGGTAGATTAGAAACAAAAAGTGATTCTGAATCGTCTATTACAAGTAAGTATTTAAAGAATAATAAATTCCAAGTGCTTTGTAAAACTAATAGCTTATGGGTTATCTATAAAATTAGGATTAAATGTATTATTTATTATGTACAATACTGCAGTGGCATTATAAGCAATTTTTTCCAAGTACCTACATCTAGAGCATTATAGCAACCATAATTCCAAATTTCAAGTTCATATTTTAAATAGATATTAGGTAATACATTATAGTCCTCAATACTCAAACATTCGACAACAATCTGATCGGTGTGATTGAACTATTATCAAAATATTCGACTGTGACAAAATATAACAATGTGACATTATTATTTTTAGATTTTACCTAACCTAGCATAACCTAATCTACCTATTTAATTATTTATTATTATATGTCAAGTATACCATAATTTGATGTGCTATAGATTCAGATTTTGTCTACAATTATCTTAAACCTGAATGTAAACCTAATACGACCTTTAACGGAATGTGTGCACCATCTTTTGTTTATTGCGTAAGGTAAGGTATTTTGTACTCACCATATCGGACGCTAGGTACATAGTCGAAAAGGCGCAGTGAAAAGTGTGAGTGGAAACTTAACATAACCCAATCTACCTGTTTAATAATTTATTATTATATGTCAAACATACCATAATATTTGTTGTGATGTAGATTCAGTTTTTGTCTGCAATTATCTTAAACCAATCCCCCTATCGAGAATTACTACAACTGAATGTAAATCTCTTACGAGCTTTAACGGAACTGGCGCACTATATTTTGTTTATTGAGCGAGGTATAGTATTTTGTACTCACCATATCGGACGCTGGGTACGTAGTCGAAAAGGCGCAAGGAAAAGTGTGCGTGGAAACCGTTCTAGATTGACGTCGGAATTGTAGTCGGTCCGCAGCAGGATGACTGATGATTGATGGATAACTGGATATTATCAAAGTGACCCCGTCACCGGGAGTCGTGTTGTCGTAGGCGATTAAAGATTAATACCACGGGTGTGAAGTTGGGGTACCAAAGCTAGGGCACTAATACACCAACGACTAGTGATAAGAAACGTTGTATGGACAGTTGCATTTTATTATATTCCAGGCGCCTAACATGTTTCTTGCCGTTACCCACAGGATGGCGAAATGAAATTCACCTTGCCAATATACACTTGTCCCAAGGTAGTACTGTTTTTCGTGCTGCCGCGAGGTACGACGATCCGTGCGTTCAAGCACCCATGTGCCGTTTTTAATTTTATTGACAATGTTCCGGAAAGTGGCGACGCATTAAACCTATATATTCGGAAAGCCAGGAAAATTTTCTATAAGATGGAAATGAGTCTAGGAGCTACAGAGCTTTCCGCGGTATAGTAATCGGCGACCGACCAAACCCAGGGTATTGTTTTTCGTGCTGCCACGTACAAGCACCCATGTGCCGTTTTTAATTTTTTTGACAAAGTTCCGGAAGGTGGCGACGCATTAAACCTATATGTTCGGAAAGCCAGGAAAATTTGCTATAAGATGGAAATGAGTCTAGGAGCTACAGAGCTTTCCGCGGTATAGTAATCGGCGACCGACCAAACCCAGGGTACTGTTTTTCGTGCTGCCGCGTACAAGCACCCATGTGCCGTTTTTAATTTTTTTGACAATGTTCCGGAAGGTGGCGACGCATTAAACCTATATATTCGGAAAGCCAGGAAAATTTGCAATAAGATGGAAATGAGTCTAGGAGCTACAGAGCTTTCCGCGGTATAGTAATCGGCGACCGACCAAACCCAGGGTACTGTTTTTCGTGCTGCCGCGTACAAGCACCCAAGTTTACTTTTATTATTATTATATGATATTTCAACTAATGATACTACGTTAATTCCGACAGTCCGACCGTTTGTATACTTGAATTTCCGATTCTTAAAATAAAACATGCGGGTTGTTATCGAGATTCGGAGAGCACACGCGCGCTAGCGCGCATTGACAAGTATACACACTCGCGCCAAATGCCAATGCACAAAAGAACCCTGAACAGTGAACCATACTTTTTTCTGATGGGAAGTATTTTCTTTGATTATATTATATAACAACCATTACAACCGTATACGAGTCGTATAACTTCAGTCAATTTTGTTGTATAGAAGTAACGGTGATGAACATTTAACCAGCATACTTCAAACACCTGGTCGTAATAAATATATTACACCACAAATACAAACGGAATTATTTCATCTTGTAGAAATATAATATTACAAACCATCGTAAAAAAA
>NC_042493.1:108469148-108485954 GCF_005508785.2 Acyrthosiphon pisum
CCAATATACACTTGTCCCAAGGTAGTACTGTTTTTCGTGCTGCCGCGAGGTACGAAGATCCGTGCGTTCAAGCACCCATGTGCCGTTTTTAATTTTATTGACAATGTTCCGGAAGGTGGCGACGCATTAAACCTATATATTCGGAAAGCCAGGAAAATATGCTATAAAATGGAAATGAGTCTAGGAGCTACAGAGATTTCCGCGGTATAGTAATCGGCGACCGACCAAACCCAGGGTACTGTTTTTCGTGCTGCCGCGCGAAACCCATGTGCCGTTTTTAATTTTTTTGACAAAGTTCCGGAAGGTGGCGATGCATTAAACCTATATATTCGGAAAGCCAGGAAAATATGCTATAAAATGGAAATGAGTCTAGGAGCTACAGAGATTTCCGCGGTATAGTAATCGGCGACCGACCAAACCCAGGGTACTGTTTTTCGTGCTGCCGCGCGAAACCCATGTGCCGTTTTTAATTTTTTTGACAAAGTTCCGGAAGGTGGCGACGCATTAAACCTATATATTCGGAAAGCCAGGAAAATTTTCTATAAAATGGAAATGAGTCTAGGAGCTACAGAGATTTTTGCGGTATAGTAATCGGCGACCGACCAAACCCAGGGTACTGTTTTTCGTGCTGCCGCGCGAAACCCATGTGCCGTTTTTAATTTTTTTGACAAAGTTCCGGAAGATGGCGACGCATTAAACCTATATATTCGGAAAGCCAGGAAAATTTGCTACAAGATGGAAATGAGTCTAGGAGCTACAGACTCGAGTCGGGCGATTGTATGTATTTTCCCGATATTTCGCATACATTCCGCTTTCAGTGAAGTGTATTTAGTAGAAATTGTACTTACCAACGTATAATACAGTTAGCTATAAAAGCGTATGAAGTTTCGATAGCAAAATTAATTTATTATAAAAAGTTAAATATCAAATAACCAACATAAAACTATATCTATACATCCCGAATCGGAAAGTACAAATTGTTTCCATCAGAGCGCGTTTTGTTAATCTGCTTCCTCAATACGAATAATATAATATAATATTTCTTTAAAAAATAGTGATTCTGATATTTCGAAAATTCGATAATTTATACCATTATCAACAAAGTTATTATCTTATCAGCGACAGACCGTCGACAATTCTGATCGATGGGATGGCTGGTTTAGGGCCCGTTTTACAATCATAGTTTAAACCTTGGTTACGCTTGAACCACTGATTTTACCGGCCGAATTCGGTGGTTTAACCGGACTTCAACTATTGTAACACGAGCACCTAGCGACGACCAAGATACACGAAAGCCGTCAAGGCAATGCATGAGACAAGTGGCGTGGCTTTTTAGGCAACGCCAAATACGTGATTGGTACCATATTGGCAGTTTAGGCAATGCACCTTAGGCTAAAATCAGAATTACTTGCACAAACAGTCGGGGCTATAGGTTATTGTGGCTTCTTAAAGAATTAGCTCGATGGCAATGGCTATATCCATATATATTAATTTATATTTATAAATACACCTTGATACGATCTAAGGATCATAGTCCAGTGTTGGGAATAGATAACTAATAATTTATCTAGATAAAGATAAAGATGACTGTAATAATTTTTATCTAGATAAAGATAAAGATAATTATACTAAATTTTATCTAGATAAAGATAAAGATAATTATACTAAATTTTATCTAGATAAAGATAAAAATTAGTACATTTTTATCTAGATAAATATGAGATAATTTCATGTTTAATTTTGAAAATATTCAGGATACCTACTTGAGTCTTCAATGGTATAATATTGACCATAGATATCAAAGAATGGATAGCTGGATAGAATATTGTGGCAAACCGATGCTAAATGACCTCCCTCCGTCGTCGGTAACATTGTATACTTTTCGTATTGTCATGAACGGTTGGTCACATTGCGCTCGCACCGAGCGACGGCCTGCTCTAGCTCTCTCTCCTCGTAACCGCGAACATATATAGTCCATTCTTTTACCACTAGTCCGCGAACCGACGCCATCTTTTCGCCGTTTACAAACTGTTCCCCTCAGAAATTTCACATCGCGAACGCACGTTGCTAGCTGCTCAAAATCTGATCATCGATCGCACTTTTTGTACAGCTACCTTTCTTACGTACTTTCGTACTTATTGTAATAAAAAGCGCATCGCGCACCTGCATAATCACATTTGGTGTACAATCATTTATTCGTCAATAGACGCCCAGCGACGCGATTATTAATTGTTTCGCTCTGGTCGTCACTAAGTACCTATACCTACTCAAAACGTTGGAAGGCTAACCATGATAACGGCTAGCTAACCACATTGGTGACCTCTTCAAGTTTTCCCTTATAAGTATAGGCCAGACGGCCCAGAGCATCATCATCGTCCCCTTCGCTGAGTGCGGCGTGTAGGTAAGCCGGCTGGTACATACTAACCAGTAGACACGGAAACCTCCGCCAAACGACCTCACAGCGCCTTGCCTTAGTCTGCGTAAGCCGGCCGGTACTCAGAGACCGGTAGACACGGAAACGCTACAGACTACCCCACCAACCAACGACGCTTGTCGCGTTGGCCACCCTGACCATTTTTCGTTGCGAACGTCGAGCCATCGCCGCCGACGTCCAACCCTTCGTAAGAGTGTTTATCGTTGTGAACGTCGAGCCCTTGCTGCCGCCGTCCGATCCGTTGTACTACAATTCATATCCGATCAATCCTACACTGGACCACCAAACTACCAGACCAGATCCGTGAGTTATATGTTCAGATTCCCACCCCTGTATGTAACCCCAATAAATATTTTTATTGTAAACTCTCCGGAGTATAATTAGTCTAATCTATACAAAAAGAAAATATTGTCAAACAAAACATCTTAATTGTATTAAATTCAGATGATGAACAGATTGGTTCAAAATAAATAAACATACATTTTTACCAACCAATTGTGTTTCATTACAGCCTTTTCCGCGCCGAGTGCTCCAGCGCGTTTTCGCAATACACGTGTCCTCTTAGTGCCTATCCGTCGTACGAGTTGTATAACTCTTTTCCGCGTTAATCGTCATGGACGTGCAAGGTAACGCGCCTAACAACCAGAACGTCGTTGACAACGTGAACCAAGTCGTCGACGCCATTGCAAACATGCGGCTTCCGGCATTTTGGAAACGCTCCCCGACCCTGTGGTTCAACTACGCGGAGTCCACGTTCATAACGCATCGCGTCACTGCCAACGCGACCAAAGTACATTTCGTCGGCAGCGCTCTAGACGAAGAAGCAGTGCGGAACATCGGTGACCTTCTGAACGCGGCCGCCCCCTACTCCGACATCCCCGCGCGTCTCATCAGCGCCTATGAGGTGCCGACAGCGCTGCTGTTCCGCGAAATCGTCAAGTCCGGAGGTTTGGGTGACCGCCGACCGTCGCAGCCGCAACAGCATGCCACCCGGCATAGGCGAAGACGCGTTGAAAGAATTTTGGCTACAGAAACTCCTGTCGAACGTCACCGCCATCCTCGTGGGCCTCGACGCACCGTTGGACGAACTGGCCATATTATATAACTGGCGTATTTCAGACGTGTCCAACCTACAGAGCGTCGATGTCCTATCCAAGGAGCAGTTTAGCGACCTTGCCGGTGCGGTGTCCGCGTTGTCGCAACAAATCAAGTCCCTCACGAAA
Organism: Acyrthosiphon pisum; assembly: GCF_005508785.2. Lineage (NCBI taxonomy): Eukaryota > Metazoa > Arthropoda > Insecta > Hemiptera > Aphididae > Acyrthosiphon > Acyrthosiphon pisum. The sequence goes on from NC_042493.1 coordinate 108,472,806, forward strand.
ATCGTCAACTCCGCAGAAGGGCCCTCGCGATCACGGTCACGAGCACCCACGAGCACCCACATCAACGTTCCGGTAAGCTGTTCCTCATCGACACAAGCGCCGAAATTTCGCTCATACCGTACAACTACGGTTCACGCCAGCAGTCCGATGTGCACCTCACAGCCGCCAACGGAGCACGCATCAAAACGTTCGGACCCAAAACACTTGTTCTTGACCTCGGACTTTCGCGCCCATTCACATGGACCTTTGAGATGGCTGATGTCTCACGCTCCATCATTGGCGCCGATTTTTTACACTACTTTGGCCTCCTTGTCGACGTTCGGCACCAGCGCCTAGTCAATCCGGCCGACAAGCGAACAGTCACCTGTGCAGTGACACCCACACCGTCGGCGCGCACCACCTTGCTCACCGTTGCTCGCTCTCCGGATTGGGACCGACTTCTGCAGGACTTTCCAGGCGTGACCCGTGAGTCACCCGTCCCTGAATCGTTCCAACACAGAGTGGAACACGTCCTCAAAACCAAAGGACCACCCCTTTTCGCGCGCCGCGACTTTGAGCTGATGCAAAAACAAGGGATTTGCCGACCTTCGTCCAGCGCGTGGGCCAGCCCTCTGCTACTAGTGCCCAAGAAGGACGGGTCTTTCCGACCATGCGGTGATTACCGCCGACTGAACAGCGTCACCGTTCCAGACCGGTACCCGCTTCCCTACCTGCACGACTTCACCGCAAACCTCGCGGGAAAAACGGTCTTCACTAAGCTCGACCTGGTCCGCGCTTACAATCAAGTCCCGATCGCCGCCAGCGACGTCCACAAAACTGCTGTGACAACATCGTTCGGCCTTTTCGAGTTTCCAGTAATGTGCTTCGGCCTATGTAACGCCGCACAAACCTTCCAAAGGTTAGTCAACATCGTTCTCGCCGGCCTCGACTTCGTTTTCGCATACGTCAACGACGTCCTCATCGCGTCCACGAACGCCGAACAACACGTCGAACACGTCCGCGCAGTACTCAGCCGTTTTGAGGAGTTCGGGATAGCCATTAACCCGGCGAAGTGCGTTTTCGCCGCGAGCACGCTCACCTTTCTCGGGCATGTAGTCGACGCGCAAGGCTTACGCCCCAACCCGGACGGCGTCGACGTTATACGGCGGTGGCCGCAACCAAACACTAAAAAAGAGTTACAACGTTTTCTTGGGTCGCTGAACTTTTACCACCGATTCGTCCAAGGCGCAGCCAACGTTCAAGCACCGCTGTATGATATTTCCTCGGCAATTAAAAAAAAGGACGGCCCACTCGCGTGGACTGACGCCGCCCGGAAGGCATTCTCGGCATGTCGAGAGGCACTCGTTACCTCTACGCTTTTGGTACACCCGCAGCGCAACGCACTGTTGCGCCTTACCACAGACGCTTTCAACATCGCGGTCGGGGCAGTCCTGGAGCAATCCGTCGGAAATGAATGGCAACCGCTCGGATTTTTCTCGCGCAAACTCTCCGGCGCGCAGACACGGTACAGTGCGTACGACCGTGAGTTGCTCGCAGCCTACCTAGCCGCACGGCATTTCGTACACGCGATCGAGGGCAGGTTCGTCACGCTCCGCACAGACCATCGCCCGCTACTATTCATGTTCTCGCAGAAGGCCGAAAAACTTATCGACCGTCAAGCCCGGCACGTCGCGTTCCTATCGCAGTATTTCCACGAGGTTGAGCACGTCAGCCGCGAACTCAACGTTGTTCCCGACGCACTGTCACGTCTGGAGTTGCTGCCCCTCGACAACGGGCTTCCCAACCTGGACCAATGGGCAACTGAACAAGCGAGCGACACCGACCTATAGGACATTCTCACCGGGAAGACAGAGTCGTCATTAAAACTGGACGCGCGGCAGACGGTGAGCGGACCGATCTATTTCGACATTGCACATAACAGGTCGAGGCTTTTCGTCCCGTTGCGACAACGTCGCGCGGTCTTCAATACCTTACACCAGCAGGCACACGGCGGCAGTGCGGCCACAGCTGCGCTAATCGCGCAACGTTTTGTGTGGCCTGGTATGAACCGGGAAATACGACGGTGGGTCAAGACATGTGAGCAGTGCCAAAAGTCAAAGGTACATAGACACACATCGACATCGCTGCTACGTTCGCGGCACCGGACCGACGTTTTGGTCACATACATTTAGACCTGGTCGGCCCACTGCCTGTTTTGGACGGCGCTAAGTACCTCCTCACCTGCGTCGACAGATTTACGCGTTGGCCCGAAGCCTGGCCCGTCGACAACATGTCCGCTCACACCGTCGCGTCCACGCTGGTAACAAATTGGATCACCCGCTTCGGAGTGCCGGCCGTCATCACCACAGACCAAGGGCGGAAATTTGAGTCCGATCTAATGCGCGCACTCAACTCAACTTTCGGGATTCAACACATTCGCACGTCCCGCTATCACCTGCAGGCCAACGGGCTGGTCGAGCGCCTTCACAGAACACTCAAGGTAGCGCTCACCGTGCAAGAATCACCACACTGGTCTCAGCGGTTGCCCATCGTCCTCCTAGCCCTACGCAACACCGTCAAACTGGACACCGGTGCAACACCTGCCGAACTTGTTTACGGGATGACCCTCCGCCTTCCTGGTGAGCTATTCCACTCCGCGCCCTAAGAGGCGAGGTCGCCGGATTTCGTCACGGCACTCAAGTCGTCCATGGCCGAGCTCCGACCGTCACCCGGATCCAATCACGACCCAGCCCGTCGTATTTTCGTGCCTACGCAGCTCGGCTCCGTCAGCCATGTTGTCGTCCGCGTCGACGCGCAGCGCGCTCCGCTTCAACCACGTTACGAGAGGCCCTACGCCATGCTAGATCGAAGAGAAAAGGATTTCAAGCTGCAGCTGGGCAACCGAACGTCGTGGGTGTCAGTGGACCGACTCAAACCCGCCTTCGTCCTCCGTGACGACCAGTCCTGTATCATTCGTACGCCATGCAATCCGTGGACAGACCTTCGACATCGAAAACCTACGGCATTTTCTCCTGCGTCGGGGGGGAGTGATGTGGCGAACCGATGCCACATGACCTCCCTCCGTCGTCGGTAACATTGTATACTTTTCGTATTGTCATGAACGGTTGGTCACATTGCGCTCGCACCGAGCGGCGGCCTCCGCGTCGTTGCGGCGGCCTGCTCTAGCTCTCTCTCCTCGTAACCGCGAACATATATAGTCCATTCTTTTACCGCTAGTCCGCGAACCGACGCCATCTTTTCTCCGTTTACAAACTGTTCCCCTCAGGAATTTCACATCGCGAACGCACGTGGCTAGCCGCTCAAAATCTGATCATCGATCGCACTTTTTGTACAGCTACCTTTCTTACGTACTTTCGTACTTATTGAAATAAAAAGCACATCGCGCACCTGCATAATCACATTTGGTGTACAATCATTTATTCGTCAATAGACGCCCAGCGACACGAGAGCTTCCCAGCAGCAGATTTTTGGCATTCTTATCACGTGCGATGCGCTCCCAGCGGTTTGTCCCGGAATTAGGTTATCTTTGTTTTAGTTTTCGGCACCCGTGATAATCTTGGTTAACTGTTAACTGTTAACTATTAAGTGATAACAATAATATTTTGTTGAACATGGATGTATAAAAATAGAATTATTTATAAAACCATTATTATATAAGAATTATTTATAATCTAATAATAATTAATAGTTATTATTATAATATAACGATTGTTTGGTTTTACAAATTACAATAGTCAATAGTAAATAACCGACAACCGTTGTCTGTAATTTCTATACATATATTTTGATATTTGCGTTCTCACTCTGTCATGGTGCGAATTATCGCGACACTGATAGACGGAATAAGTATATTATAGCCTATAGGTCATATAATATAATTTACTTATTGTGTTTTAACTACCCTGCAAATATAATATGGATGACTCTGCGATCAAGCAATAATATAAACACCAACAAAAGTATGATCACTAAAAAGGTATGTGTATATTAATTAGGTATAATAATAATTTATATATAGGTACCTATCATAACATTTAACTATATGCGTTTAATGTAGGTGTGAATAATTGTGGCCACAGTTCCTACTGTTTATCGGACGACGACTAAAAATTGTAAAAGACAATATTCCCGAAATGCTTGTTATTAATTAAACGTTCGTCACTGACTGTTCTCCGCCGACAATAGTCAAGAATTTGACGATGTTCATATGAGATAATGAATATGAATTATAAATGTTATTTTTGGTGCCTATTAATAATTTATTACGGTGTGTCGGTGTGTAGGGGAACACGGGGTAAAACCGATATTGCTTATTTCGCATTATTAAAGATAAAACCTAACTTAACCTACAGTAGCACAATTATTCCAAAAAACCTCCTTCTACTTATTAGTTATTACAATGTTACTATTATAATAATTGTTACTTGACACTTGCACTAGTATGCACTACTCTCACACTATAGAAAATAGGCAAGCATCTGATTATTGATCCAATTTTTAAGACTGCAATTTTTCTTTACCTTGGACCTCAAAAATATGGGGCCCCCAAAAAAAACAAAAAAAAAAACGGAGGGGCCCCGCCCGCTATCGCGGCCTAGCGGCCATGGTCAGGCCGACACTGGACTCATGAGTGGTTCACTATTATGGTTGTATATCAAGTACCTATATTTTATAGTATGTTTTTTGATATTGGTATAAAAGTAACTTATTTTACTTTAACGTTGTCTTAATTTTTGTCGAAAAAATGCATTTATTACGTTAAGTCGTTAACTGATATTTAATTACTAATAATACCTAATATAATTTAAATAGTTGTGTGTATTTCTATTATATTATTGTTATTAGCTTTTTGATAACAGCATCGTTATTCTTCGTTTTGCGGATATTTTTTTTTTGATAAAGGTAGACGAACTTATGAGAAATCTTGTATTACATTTTCAAATCTTAGATTTAAAAAGAATGTATTTTAATTTTATGTATCTATGGTCTTTCGTTTTAGACTACTCATATTAATTATTTTTGTACAGGAAACATTAGTTTAATACATTTGACTCCGGATGATTTGTACAAAAAACGATTATGTATGGAACATTTTATGAATAATGATTTTACTAATGAAAAGACCAAAAATTTAAAAAAAAATGCCGTGCCTAAAAAATATGAAGAACCGCAATCTATTAAAGTATTAACACCAACTAAAACTTACGGTGGACATCTATTTTTTCCAAAAAGTCCTCAAACACACGCGTACAAAAAACGACAAAACTGTGATGATTTTGATGAACTGTACATACAGACTCCAAAAAAAATATTTAAAAATACAGATAACAAGTCGCCATGTCTTACTTCTGACCTAACTCCAAAGACAAAATTACTTCTCGATTCAACACGAAATTTACCAAGTCCTAGTGTTCAGTCACCAATCAATTCTCCTCGATCATCTTCAAAAAAATCATTATTTAAAATTGTTGACAAATTAGAAAATACTATAAAAAATCAAAGGAAAAATTTAAAAAATAAACGGTCATCCATTTCAAAACTTCGTAATAGTCTTTCAACATACAAATCAAAATATAAAAACTACGATATCTTAAACACATTCAATTTCCCATCAAATGAATCCAAAACGTTGGTAAAAATGCAGGTTTCAAGAAAAAATAAAACTACGAAACAATGGCCTAGCGACGAGAAAAATCTCGCTTTGAGCATTTTTTATAAATCTCCATCGACTTACAAATTTTTACGAAATTCAAAAAATATCAACCTACCTGCTGAGTCTACTATTAGGCGATGGATCGGCAATTCAAAGTTTAAAACCGGGTTTAATCCAAATGTCTTCAAACAACTTAAAATGAAAGCAGATACAATGGATGAAAAAGAACGTTATTGTACCCTTGTTTTTGACGAAATGAAAATAAAACATTTTTTAGAGTACTCTAAATACATCGATTTGGTTGAAGGCTATGAAGACTTGGGTCCATTGGGGAGGTCAAATAAATTAGCTGGCCAAGCAATGGTCTTTCTAATCCGTGGTTTATATGCTTCATGGAAGTTACCAATTTCGTATTTTTTCACTTCTACATTGGTAAAACACACGGATTTAAGTAGGTATCCTACTCATGGACGTCATTGAAAAGTTGTTAGACTGTGGATTTATAGTTACCGCCATGATTTGTGACCAGGGTAAAAATAATGTTGCTGCTCTTGTCAAAGACCTAAAAATGTCGAAAGAAAAACCGTTTGTTGAGGTAAAGGGTCGAAAGATTTTTTCTATTTTCGATGTACCTCATATTTTTAAAAATTTAAGAAACAACTTTAAATCGAACAATTTTATTTACAAAGGAAAAGAAGCGTCATTTAAAGACCTTAGAGATGTGTATGAAATAGATAAAAATAGTGGAACAAGTAGATCCCTTTTAAAAATTACGGATAGCCATATGAACCCCGGCCCGTTTCAGTTAATGTCATGTAAATTGGCAATGCAGCTCTTCAGCAATTCGATGGCCAATGCAATGGAGACTTGCATTATGACCAAACAACTGAAATCCAATACTGCTGTAAATACTCTTGATATGGTTAAAGAGTTAAATAGTTTATTAGACGTTTTGAATAGTAAATCACTGTTTGACAAAAATCCATTCAAATGTGCAATATCCCAAGGGCCAAGAGCGTCCACAACAATTGGAGTTTTTACTTAAAACAAAATCTTGGCTCGAAAATTTAAAAAAAGTGAAATCCAAACATAGGCAAGAAGAGAGACCTCCGTGCTTTGATGGACTTTTGTGGACGATAAATTCAATAGAAATGTTATATAACCAACAAAAACTACTAGGATATAATTATCTTCTTACAAATCGATTAACATCTGACGTTATTGAAAATACTTTTTCAGTTTTTAGACAAAGAGGAGGATACAATCGGTAAATATTTATTTTTTTCAATACCTAATTACTTATTCAGTTTTAATTTTTATACTATAAAAGCTTTTCTGTTTTAGAAATCCAACAGCTCGCGTGTTTCGAACTACATTTCGTATTAATGTTAAAATAAATCTTATGAGACCGTCTATATTTTCAAACTGTGAAGAAGAAGCCGATACTCATTTATTGAATAATGATAACCGTGATGAAGCAGCAAAACATAATATTGAAGATTTTAATGAAAGTTCAGATAGCTCTTCGTCCGTATCGAGTGTTCGTTGCCATATACACCAATCACCGGGGAAAGTGATATTGGTTATACACCTAGGACACTAGAACAATGTTCAAATACATATTTTTCAGGTTACTTAGGGAAAAAATGTGTAGAAAAATTTAAATGTAGATTATGTGAAAATGTCATGTTAAAAGAAACCAATGATGAACAATTTAATGAAAAAGAATTTTTAATATTTTGTAAAAATTATGATTCGCAGAGTTCAAATTTATTTTTAAGAAGACCCACTGATTTATTTGAAAAGTTTATTTCCCATGCTCAAATTATTATAAAAAAAATGGTTGAAAAAATGCCTCACAAAAAAAAATATTTCTAAATGTATTCACCAAAAAATTAAAAATTGAGTTAATAGAAACTATAAGCTTTCATACAGATTGTCAACCTCATATTGATTTCATTATTCAACATTTAATTTTGTGTAGACTTTTAAGAGACTTTAATTGGAACTCCAGAAATATAAAAAAAATTAGAACTGAAAAATCAAAACAGAAATTAAACATTCTAAGAAATGCATAATTATTGATCAATAATAAAACTAATATAGGGTCATATATAAATCATTATAATTTTACATTAACTATATAATAGCTTATCTATATGCTTACTGTTTATTAATTATTACCTATGTATTATTATATTTATGAAAATTGGAAAGTTGTAATATTTTATTTGTTTGATTAAAAACAATTTGACAAAAAGACAAAATATGTATTTATTTAATAAATTCTACTAAAATACATGAATCATTTAGATAACAAAAAAATATAAACAAATGAGTGTACCTAAGATAATATAAATATGTTTTTATATAAATGTTTGAACTTTGAATAATATTATGTTATATGTGTGATGTGTATATTATATAACATTTTATTTAACTAGATATTAATTATTGTTCTTAAAATTAAAATGTAAGAAATTTAGGAACTGACAATTATTCAAGACGCGGTGAGTGGTGACATTACAAAAAAAAAATTAAATACTTGAAAAAAAAAAATTAGATTACCTTATAAAATCAACAAAAAATGTTTATGGTTGTCCGGTCGTCTGTCGTCGACCGTCGCGGTCGGTTGCCGCCGTGAGGTAGCACAGCGTTTTAAACTATAATGTTCGATTTAATATTTTTCAATATGCACTGTTGCGCTATCTATGGCCACAACGCTGTACTATTTGACCGATTTCCATATTGTGCATTGACATGAGCTATCTATGTATATTTAATCAATGGTTGTATATATCTATGGTGATAACAGACGTCTAATCAACGCGTTCTGTTTATCTCCCTAACTTTCGCGGAAATCGACTGTAATATTTATTGATGCATTAGTCTGTCGCTCGTGATATCCTAAAAAGTCTCGTTCTCTTGTTTTAAGTACTGAAGGACGGACTCACGAAAGAACAGAGTTACTCTTGAAGCCGTCGAGAGCTAGCGTGTCGCCTAGAACGGTGGACTCGAGTACTCGACCACGAGTGAGGTACCTACGTAATGAAAAAGAAATATAATATTATTGTCGACCCACAGCGTCCACCAGAGCAAAAAAGAAACTACTGTCGTGTATGTATTGGATCGCCGATCGTTTATTTTTTCCACTAATCATTTATCCGTGTGAATGTATTCATAGGTAACTACCTAGTCAGTATCGGTTTGTGACATCATTGCTTTGTTGATTATTAAATAGGTACATATGGAATTAATTATACATTTCATCTTTTGAACTCTAATAATATTATAATATATTGATAATCTTATGCGGGTTTGTATAAAAAATTTATTGTAACTAAAATTAAATGGTCCAATCATAGACTCTAAATTACGTTTAGGAACCATAAATTAGCTCACTGTTGATTCATTAAATGTTTTGTGTTTATTGATTAAAATACAGTTTAAATTTAAAAAAAATAAATTCTCATTAAAATTTTTTTTTAGTTGTACCTAGCTTGATTAAGTGCATAATTATTTATAAGTACATAATGTACTGACTAATCGTAATAATAAAATAATATTAATTCAACATGGATGCATTTCATTATTCAAACTAAATAAAAACAGGTTTTTAACCTAGCTAAAATAGGCCTTTTTGTTGTTTTGATCATCACATTCTTGATTCTTAAAGTATTATTAAAGAGAATATTATCATCATAAGAAACTTGAATGAATTTTTTAGATAGGTATTGATTTAGGACATATTAGGTATACAAATATAAATGTAAACTCGAGAGTAAACTGTAGATTTTAATTTTGAATTAGATTTTGATTTTGTATTTAAAAATATTGTTATTATAGAATTACATCAATTATAAATTTAAGGTTTTCATTTGACCTTTTTAAAATATTAAAATAAATCAAATCTTTGAAATAATTAAGTACTTATAAATCTTGCGGTCTGGAAATGTAATATCCTAAATTATTTAGAAATATTAATAATTTAATGTATTTATATATCAAAATATTATTTGGTTTTGCCTAACTCTGGTATTCTGCCATATACTTTTGATGGAATCTTACTATGAACAATATGTGTAATTACGTTTTCTTTTCTATAATTCCATTCCTGTACGGAAAATATAGTGGATATACATAGATAATTTTTTTGAATCAGTTTCTGTAATAAATTTCGGTATGTAGTCATGCTAAATGAAATTTTTCATCCGAGTACCTATGTGAATTTTATGTTATTTAATGTATTTAGATATGGTCATTAAATACGTCGGTACTTTTATTTTTACATGTAACAGAACCCCAGGAGCTTCCATGTGAAGTCCTTAATTTGGAAAGGCCTCAGACTTATACCATAGGTTTTGGTGTACAGAGGGCTACAGAAATCATACGGGACAATCTTGGCTTCTTTAACTATAAAAATAAGAAAACTGAAATTAAAATGTAAGTACAATATATAGAAGTTTTCAACAAATAGAAAATAAGTACATTTAATGTCTCACTTTTACAGTTATTTGGTATGTATTGAAAAAAAAAAATCATAAAATCCGTGCCCGGCAACTACTCAAATGTGTCGTGACTAAGACGATAGGAGGTTGAATTTGTGTATGCAGCACAATGATCAATTTAGGCCATTCAATGTGGATGTTCCATTACCTCGGCAAACCTTGACAGAAAAGGCATTACGCAAAACTGTGTTTTCATACACCCCAAGAATATACATGGAAGAAATTGTTAAGTAATATATTTATATTTTTTAATATTTTAGAAATAAAATAAGTGGCCACTAAAAATTGTAAATTATTTTATCTGAAAAATTGAAGTGTATTTATGTTTAATTGTAACACTGGCCTACTCAATTGTTTTCCAAATACTGCCCAAGATTTTAACTTTTTACAAGGATCTGATCGTATGTTTTCTTCTGAGGCAAAAGTCATTTGTTGCACCACCAGACAATATTCGAGACCTCTATTTGTTATTAATGGCAATCACACAGTTTACAATTACATTTCAAAATCCAGCAAATATTTAAATTCTTATATTTAATTTTATTTAATGAGTTTAAATCCCAACAATAAATTCCATAGGTTTTATCAAGGTCCGCTGTTGATAAATCAACAAGTAAAAGGCGTAATTTTTTGTAATTTAAGCATATTCAATAAATAGACCAGTGTTAAGAAATCTGGATAATGTTATAGATCTTAAAATTAAAATATGATATTAATTTAGTTAACTATTATATTGAAGTTTAGGTTCGGGTAGCAAGGTGTGATGGGACATTTAAAACAGTGCCAAAATTTAAAAGAAATTATGCATACCAAATATTTATTTTTCAAGTAATTTATAAAAACGGGTAAGTCATAAATATTATGACTATAATTACACTTGCAATAATTACACTCAAACAATCAATTAAAAACCATTAGGTATATAAATAAAATAAGCAATTATATTGCAATAATGCACATACTTTGTTACAGAGTTTCCTGTTAGCTTATGCAATATTAACAGTGAACACACAAGAAATATATGTATAGTTGCTGTCATATATTAGAAATGTATTACCGTTAATATACAGTCAACTCACAATAATTAGTGGCAATGAATTTGGATTTATGAATGGGATTAAGATTATATTCCCTGAAAGCAATCAAGCATCAAGGACGTTATTTCCATTTTTGCCAAGTATCTATATAAAACAGTTCAAATATAATTTTTGTCAAAATAAATATATATGTGTTACTTTTCGTATATTATTTTAGAAATAAAAAGACAAACAGTGTTTGGACGACCGGCAGCGTTGTCTGAGCAATATTCTGAATACGCATATATAATTGAAGCGCTGCAATTGTATGCATGTGGGTACGTTTAAGCTGCGTTCTTGTATACTGATATTGGACGACCTGCATCATCGCACAAGCAATATTCTGAGTTTGTATTAACTTATAAGCGATGCGCAGCATTTGTTATTTATGCTCCAATGTTATATTATACGGGTTTGGACGACCAGCAACATCGTCCATACAGTAAAATATTTGTATATATTACTAGATTGGGTAATTTATTTTTAAAATTAACAGCGTTGTCGGTTGCTAATCACTATTATTATTATTTTAATTTCCATTTTCTACTGCGGCCTGTGACTAGTAATATGTATATTTTTGTATATTTAATTTAACAATTTGATATACCTATAACTACCGCTATATATTTAAAGTCGCACCCCAACCACCAGCACCTACTGGGCCGCCACTGGGGTTACGGTTATACTGGTTTACTAGTTTTTTTGGGAAAATAGCAACTACTTATTATAATTAATACTTATTTTATTTATAGATCAGTTATTGTTCTTAGAAAATCAGCCATTCATTGACTTTAGACAAGTGAAACAAAATATGTATGGGGAGTACCAAGTTTTCTGAAAATAAAAATGGTTGCGATTAATCCTTTTCAAATGTTTAACAGATTCGAAATGAAGTATCAAAATGGACGAGAACAGCTAATACAAAAATAGTTGAAGATAACCTAACAGATTTGACTAAAGATTTGCATGCAGATCGACTATTAAGATTTTTGAGACGAGCTGACACAGAGTAGATTTGATAGATTTGAAATTTTGTCGAAATTTGAACTTATATCAGTAAAAAATAACTAAAAATGTATATTTTAGATTTTTTGATTACAGTATGAATTATTTATAAGTATTTTTGTTTTAAGTTTTCAACCTTAGAAATGTGAACTTTAAATACTTATAAAAAAAAAAATGATGCCTATGGATCTTTATACTTCTCAAATTATATATAAACAACTTATAAAAAACCTTGTATTAATTTGTCAAGTTGTTTGATATAACGAACAACATTGTATTGAAATTTATAAAATAAGAAAATAGAAAATTTCCAATGTCTATAAATAACTCACGAGTCAAAATATTTTGAAAATTGTATCATGTATAGAAAATGATAAAATAAACATATGATGGATATTTCAAGTACTTAGGGTTAATAGTTTTTAAAGGACGACAAAATAAGGAAATAGTTGAATGAGAATTTGTTAATTTACAAGTGAATACCCAATGTTTAATTTCAAACACACGTAAAAAATTAATTTGATTTTCTGGAAATCTTTTAGATTCTGAGTGGAACGATGAATGTATTGATTTTACAATGATGTGTGTTTTTTTTTTATTTTTATTTTATATTCTTTTTATTTATTTTTGTGTCTGTCATCACCTTTTAGGACAGTAAAACTGCTTCGATTTTCTTCAACACTAACTTTTATGATTGGAAAGTGAATCTAGTTGGTACTTTGGGGGGTCAAAAGTAAAAATGTCCCAGTAGTTTTCAAAAGCGACGTGAAAAACAAAAGAAAAATTAAGAAAAAACGGGAATTTTTACGCAAAATCGATTTTGGTTTTTGGTGTAACTCTAAAACAAATGACCGCGTAGATATATGAAATTTTCACAGGTTGTTTATATTTGCATTTTCTATACACG
>NC_042493.1:108487551-108489347 GCF_005508785.2 Acyrthosiphon pisum
GTCTTAATATATTATATTATATATACCTATTTATTATTATAACATTACCCAATATACCTAGTATAAAAGTATGATTGCATTTTATGATGTTTGATTTTCCAGAGGCGTGTCCTGCAGGATAAAAATTGAAAACAGGCTCGGTTATAAGAATAATTATTTGCTTAAAAATACTCAAATTTTTTTAAGGGAATTTTTAATATATTTTTTTAAATCTACTTTGTATTCAAGCATATTGTGTACATGCAGGGTGTAAGTGTATAACAGGAAGTCCTGACATGTTCTAATTAATATTTTGAAAACATTTTTTTTTTTATATATAATTTGCAGAAGCCTGCTGCTATACATGCATGTTGCATATAGTTTAAATTTATTTATAATACTAAAAATAAAATATTTTAAATCTGATTTATATTTTTTTTGTAAAATTCAAAATAGCCAATTTGTAAATCTGTTTTTAGAAAAATTGGCTGTTTAAATACTCATTTAAGTTATGTATAGTTTGTATTTTGGAATTTATTGGAATTTTATAATTTTTCTCAAATTCTAAAAGTACAATTTTTTTTTTTTTGATGAACAATGAACTTGTTAAAAACTAAATGATTTTAGTAAATGTAATTACTTTTAAATTTAATGAGTTTTACTTCAAAAAAATTCTATAATTTAAAAAACAATAAACCACTTGACTTGGATAAATATTTTTACGGTCAAAAGTTTTATAAAAACCAGATTAGCAAATTATGTATTTTCAAATTTTGATAAAAGTTTTAATCAGATTTAAAAGTTTTATTTTCAGTATTAAAAAATAAATATTGATTAGAATAAGTTAGGGTAAACTATTTATCAGCTCTTCCAGTTACACACAGGACAGACCGTAGTTCTCTTACCAGACATTCACTCATAAACTTTTTTAATCATGTAAAACTCATATCTCATGAGTGTAATGATCAAAATAAGCTATTCAAAATTGTAGAATAGATCCATTTTTAAGTGCACCACAGCACACGTATTTTCATACATTTTAGATCAATGAACGGTAGTAAATTACAGGGCTTGAAACCGATTTTCGATACCAATTTTGAATACCGGTTTAAACCGTTAAAAACCGAAACCGAAATCGAAACTGAAACCGATTTCGGGAAAAATAAATACCGGTATCCAAAACCGAAACCGAAATCGGAAAACATAAATACCGATATCCAAAACCGAAACCGAAATCGGAAAAAATAATACCGTTTTTTGAAACTTATAAAAATTATAACATTAATATCTAACATTTAAATAGTTCTACGCATTTAAAATAAACCTATAGGCTATAATCAATTTGATTAATGTGGTGGGTGGGACACGCATGAAGTTAGCCCCTCATTGAGAAAATAGTTTCAACTTATAAACGATGAAGTTACACAAACTCTAAAAAATCAGGTCGCAAATCATTTGGAAAATTTGTTATGAAGTGGAGAGGCTATAACTAAATACGTCATAATTACGTATTCATTCCAGTGTAAATATTATCATGATTGCAAATACTATAGTAGGTACTTGTCAGGCAACCAAACGCTAAATCGTACGCCACGCAATGTTTGGCGACTGGCGAGTAGGTTCCACGCCAGTATTTTATGTCATTATAAATTATTATAATTACAGGGATTAAAACCGATATTCGATACTGATTTTGAATACCGGTTAAAACCGTTAAAAACCGAAACCGAAACCGAAATTGGAAAATATCGATACCGGTATCCGAAACCGAAACCGAAATCGAAAAAAGTCAATACCGGTATCCGAAACCGAAACCG
>NC_042493.1:108489397-108490210 GCF_005508785.2 Acyrthosiphon pisum
ATAGTTTTTAAAGGACGACAAAATAAGGAAATAGTTGAATGAGAATTTGTTAATTTACAAGTGAATACCCAATGTTTAATTTCAAACACACGTAAAAAATTAATTTGATTTTCTGGAAATCTTTTAGATTCTGAGTGGAACGATGAATGTATTGATTTTACAATGATGTGTGTTTTTTTTTTATTTTTTTTTTATATTCTTTTTATTTATTTTTGTGTCTGTCATCACCTTTTAGGACAGTAAAACTGCTTCGATTTTCTTCAACACTAACTTTTATGATTGGAAAGTGAATCTAGTTGGTACTTTGGGGGGTCAAAAGTAAAAATGTCCCAGTAGTTTTCAAAAGGACGTGAAAAACAAAAGAAAAATTAAGAAAAAACGGGAATTTTTACGCAAAATCGATTTTGGTTTTTGGTGTAACTCTAAAACAAATGACCGTAGATATATGAAATTTTCACAGGTTGTTTATATTTGCATTTTCTATACACGGTAAAATTTTGAAAATATTTTGATTTATTTTGAGCTCTTTACGGAAATTTTCATTTTCCATTTTTTTTTTGTTTTTTTTCTAAAAATATCAATGAAATTTTATTTGTTGGATAAAAAAGCTTGAAAATTTAATAGAAGGCTCCTAGTATATTGTTTCAAAGGCAGATGAAAAATATTAAAAATCGTTAGTCACAGTTTTTTTTTATAAGCATTTAAAGTTCAAAAAATGACAAAATATGGAAAAATCACGAAAATTTGCAAATTATTTCGAGTTAGAAATTCATAAAAATTTTTCTTTTTAAATCTAAGATATGAAAATGTAAT
>NC_042493.1:108490310-108492481 GCF_005508785.2 Acyrthosiphon pisum
TTAACTGAATTTTCAAAACACCATATTATATTAATAAACACATTCTGCTATAGAATACATAATTCAAGTTTCAAATCAAAATTATATTAACTTTTGAGTTATTCATAGTTTCTAAGTTCTGACACCATAGCTTCCCCCCTTCTTCTACTAAATAACTATTGATAAAAACTATAAGTTTATCTCTTAATTTTGTAAATGTTCAATTTTAATAAGCACTAATCTCTTAATCTATATTAAATAATAAATACTACACAATTATAATGATCCACAGGATGATTCACCACTAACCTGATATGCTTACCCCCATTGATTCATTTATCAATAAATTATTTAAAATTCAAACTAGGAGTTTGCGCACAATCGTGGCTGGTTTTCTACAAAACACACGTAATCGTTACCTATGAAAATTGTGTCCTTCGTATCGCACTATCGCAATATCGCAAAAAATAATATAACTAGGTACCTATTATTGTTTTATAATTTGAACAAATTGTCCAAGAATAACTGAGTAGGCACCGGAATAAAAATGTATATTATTTTGTATTTTATTCAAGGATTAGCGATAATTTAGTTACGTTAGATTTAAATGATTTAATAACTCAATAGCTACTCGTTTGAATTTTAGATGGACGTAACAACAGTTTTCAAGTATCGTCTGTTTGACAATATTTATAGTTACAAAGATAAGTTTTCATATCAAGAATAGTTTGTTTCGTTTCATGACACTCACATAGCATACAACATCTAAGTACCTATCTGAAAATATTATAGTCTTTAAGTAGGTACCTATACTAAACATATTGAAAAATCAAAATTTTAATAATAATTGTATTATTAATGAATCAAAAGGGTAAATACTAAATAGTAAATACTGAACATGTTTGCAAGCAGGTGAGTTACTATATGTATATTCATATAATCGTACCTGCAACAATAACCTACTTAATCGATGTATAAATGTATAATGTATGTATTAATAAATAGCGAAAATAATTAGATTGGTAGGTAGCAGGTATCTATAATCGATATGTTGCTAATTAAATAACATATGGCATATTTCTACATACAAAGGTTTAATGTAAGGGTAAATCCAGAGTACCTAGACACCTAGTTACTCTTTGTTGTATTAGGTACTTAATAAAATAGATTCCTTTGTGCATACATCATTAGTTTCAAATAATAATTAGTTATTACTAATTAGTAGTAAGTATACCTATCTATAGAACACATATTTCAGTGGCATTAATTATTTAGAAATTATTTTGGATCAGCTTTGAGCATTATTCGCAGTTATCCCTTAATGCCCTCCCCTTTTTAGAGTTCTCACAGTAATAAAATAATAATAAATTACCACTTTTGTCACCTATCATAGAAAATTCAATCTTAACAGGTACTACATATACCTGTTTATTTGTATATTTTATACAGAGTATAATATTATATAATATTTAAAACGTAAATATAATATTTTTATTTTTACTGTGCAGAACATTTTCCCCAAATAAATATTTGGACTGTAGACAAATCGAAGGTGAATCCGAGGTTTGTACTATAAGGACATTACGTGCTTCGATCACGTATTCAATAATAACGAAAACTAAATTATTAAAATTATTATATATACATATTATAATAGGCAATATTTTTTTGAAGATGCGTTGAGCACGTTTTCCGTACGCTTATTTTGACGTATGTGCCTGAAAGTACCTCAAAGAAAAATACATTATTATTGTTGTTTACACCGGGAACATGACGAAAGCCGATTCGAACGCCGTTTTATTATAAATATCCATTCATCAATCATTTTGCGAAAACGAACACACACTAGACACAAAACACAATTAAATTGTGAATTCCACGTAATATTAGTACCTACTATCAATACAATTAAATTAAACACTAACACACAGCCTATGAAAATGCCAAAAAAGAAACTAATACACGGGCAACGACGTGTCGGGTCAGCTAGTATATATAACACTAATTTGAAAAACATATCAAAAATTATTGCCAATTTCTCAAACTTAAAAACGAAACACGGCTTTTTTGAGAACAGAAATTTTATCTAGATAGGTGTCACTGCATTGAACCTCGAAGATTTCATGACGATACAACCTATATTGAAGGAGCTAGTACTTCAAAATGTACATCCAATTTTGTGTTGTTAACTC
>NC_042493.1:108493153-108498846 GCF_005508785.2 Acyrthosiphon pisum
TTGGGAACTTAAAAGTATATATATTAAAATGGAATATACAGGCAAAATAAGTTTTCCGACAAAATATACGGTTCAAATAAAATGATTTCCAATATATTATTTTTCCAAAAGAATAGGTACGGTTCCGATGAAATATTATTCCAACAAAATACGGTTTTGACCAAATACGCTGTTCCGACAGAATATGTTTACGACAAAATATTTTTTCAATAAAATACGGTTCCGATCAATTAATATATTCCAACTTTTTATGCGCTTCCCCCATCCAGTCCTATGTTTTATTATCTCGATTGTTAACGATTTACAAAACAAATCAGTCAAACTGTAATACTTTATTGCTTAATTCAAAAAATGATAACAATTAATATCATATAATAGTATGGTTAAGAGGGGGAGTTGGACAGTCGAGTGCTCGCTACTGGTGGTCAGCAGGAGCAGTCTTCCGTAACGCTCGTCTCGGACGGTCGATGCGCACCGTGTTCCGTATTCTTTCCCTATGTGTCTATCGTATTTTTTGAATTAACCAATAAAGTATTACAGTTTGACCAATTTGTTTTGTAAATCGTTAACACGATTAATACGATTTTATATTAATACGGATCCACGTGTATAATATACTCAAAAATGTTGTCCTGATTCATACGGTCCTGGTAATATTAATAGATATTTATTAGCAATGATGCTTGGTTCTTCTCATGCTGGTGCACACCAGACTACGTCGATGACCACTGCAAGACAAGTGAGTTTAGCGTGATGGTTTATAATTTATTATATTATTACTATGGGTGATCCCGTGCAAATCGTTGTCCGTTAAATGTGCCAACTCTATATGACTCAAACTTTGTTCAATTCGTTTTCGTTATTTGATATTCGGTTTTTGGTGTTCAAAATTTATCTTAACTTTTCCGTTGCCCGGAATAAAAATTCTGATTCGCAGCAGTATATTATCAAGTAGGCGATCTGCCTGCGGTAGATCGCGGACCCCGTGCTGTTTGTACGTAAGTTTATGATTTAACTGTAAAGTATCAAATTTATACTAGTTTGTCGTATTCTACCTATATGGTGGATTAATATAATCAATCAATACAAAATCGTCAAAATCCTAACCGTACTAATATCAGATGAAAAAAAAATTAATTTAACCATTTTTAAATTAGCCTGTCTTCTTCCCAGAGGTCTAATCTACACACGAACATTCATTTATATATATATACATATATTGATAAAAAATAATAATACAAATCAACAAACATACCCGATGAACCAATAGCCACCAATATAATACACTGTTGCGCCACTGTTGTATTTTTTACATCCATATTTCCTACTTTTCCGGTGGATTTTCCTAACATTTTCTTTCGTAAAAACCTTCTCCTGGCAGTTACGAACATCTTAAAAAAAAATTGAATCGAATCGGACCAGCCGTCCGTACCTAATGACATTTTTTCACGCTCCATTTTTTTTATATATAGTTATATAGATCATACATTACAGAAGCGGTGTTATATCTCAATTTTTTTTTTGATTAGTACTTTTACTGGGTATCGAATCGAAAGCTAATAGTTAATATCGGTACCTTCAAAATATTGTAGCAAAGTATCGATATTTACTTATATCGACGAAAAAAATATAGAAAGTATTATTGTTAACTTCTGTAGCATATAGGGATGGCAAATATTA
Source organism: Acyrthosiphon pisum (assembly GCF_005508785.2). NCBI lineage: Eukaryota > Metazoa > Arthropoda > Insecta > Hemiptera > Aphididae > Acyrthosiphon > Acyrthosiphon pisum. The sequence goes on from NC_042493.1 coordinate 108,494,834, forward strand.
CCTCGAAAACCTTCACAACAAAAAACAAATCATAAAAGACGTAAAGAAACAATAACGATTTTAACAAATAATTTATTTAATTTACGGTATACTAACCTATACTATAAAATTATTTTTTTGGCGATTAATTTTAATTAACTATGTAAGCCCCATTCATTTTCTGTGAAATTTTCTAAATGATAGAGTACTTTTACTAGCGTAGAACTAGATGAACGATTTATATATTATATTTATATATATTGGACTGCTTGCGAATTTAGCTTAGTTAGATTAGATTAATTTGATAAATAGTTAGATAAATTTGGCAATTCATAGATGAATAGATAATTTTACTAATATGATTTAATAATATTCGTAATTATATAATTTGTGTAATATTCAATAATGAAAACCTTATATTTCCAGTGGCAGAGAAACCCGTGTCGTTTATGTCATATATAATATCGCCGTTAGGCCTTGAAAACTCGGACGGGAGTAGAGGTCATCGATGTGGTGGCGCATCTTTCCGTTCACTTCGGGACACCAGCTGAAAACCGTTTACACTTGTAAGTTACAGTAACAATATACTTGGTTAAAAAAAAGTTTATTTTCATTTAAAAAAATATATTTACGGTGAAGTCTCCCGTAATGAACACCTCTCCCCCAAATACCTAAGGTTTTTTTGGATCAAACCTTAAACTCTCTACTAGCGGAAAAAATTCAGTGACACATTTTCAGAGGTTTCACTGTATATGTATACTATAATATATTTATTATGTAGGTGCTATGCAATTTATAGTAACTATGTCACATAATAATAATTATTATTATAAAAAATTATATTACATTCCTTTTTACGATGAAACTACTTATTGTATTTGTTTTTTGACTAACCAAGTCCGTCAATTATAATATAATTCAATTACAATGTAATACAGTACTAGCTGAAAAACCCGAAAAATTTGTGATTAATTAACTCTTTTTTGGTGTAGGTAATTCGCTGAATATGGAAGCAAAATCATATTATATTTTAAATTTTAGCCATCCCGCGTGGCGTTGCCCGTGAAACTCGCTTATGGTTATGCAAACAGTATATTATCAGGTAGGTATGTATGATATAATATTACAATTACATTTAAAGAAAAATAATAAAATATTAAAAACATGTTACAAAGGTAAAAACAAAAGAATAGAATGTATTTTCAGCATGATCAAAATTCATGGTATAACGAGTCGCAACAATCTTTTGAGACAAGAGGTGAATATAAATATATAATATTTTTAAACTAGACAATAAGCATTAAGCCAATAATTATAGAAACAATAACAACATTTTTCTATACGAAAACACGAAACAGACACCGTCAAGACATACATTTGAAAAACAGAAATATATATATAAAAATAAAAATTACAAATCAAATTCAAGAAAACGAAAAACAAGCAAGTAATATACAAATACTCAATCTATGAAATACGAAAAAGTGATGAAGAATTAACTACCACGGAATCAAAGAATAAAATACCATGGAAGAACAGCGAACATTGTTACTTGTCGGAATAAAAATATTATTCTTCAAGCTGGGAACAATCTCTAAAATCTACTTATTAAAATACTAGGATTAAATTAACATTTAAGCATAATTTTATAGTCAGCGACGCGAATAAGCCGAGACAGTAATTTAGTGATAAAATAAGTTAGTATTTAATGTAGTAATAAGAAATTTTATGTAGCAATTGCATTAAAAAATGAGGGCATTTTTTCCAAAAAACAACGGGGACTGTCGTATATTGTAGACAGTCGTCACTGTAATATTATTTAATGTAAACATATTACACGTGGGAATGAACTTGGCAATTTAAATATTGATATATTATGTCAGGCCAATGAAGCAAAATGTGCTGAGGCAGCAAAAATATTTTACTTTATAACACCGCCGTACGCGCAGGCACGGTCAGTCCGTTGTCGCTGAGTGATTCGGCGAGAACGCATGTACGACGATCGAGCGTGTGAAACGTTACCGCGTGTTGTCCGATACGGGTGATACCACATCAATTTGACTGAATGTTTATATTAGCATTTTATTGTAATATGCTCGTACTTATGGGCGGTCAGAGTATTTATTCTGATAGCCAATTAACTACGAGTATATTATGATTTGCAGGAAGCAAGACCGTTTTGTTGTCGTTGTAGATGATGAAAGGTAGTTTGATAAATAAATAAGTAGACAGATGAAATATTCTATGTGGTTTATTAAAATAATCTTCAGTAAAATTTACTAAGTCCAAATAATTAAATTATTACACAAAGTGTCGTGAAGGTGCTCGAAGTACAGTGGAGAAAACACGTCTGAATACAGGCCGTCTCCGGTCTGCTTTTATAAGGGCCCAGGCTCTCCTACCTACCCCCCGGTCCATTGGCTTATCAATAATGTGTCATTATGTTATCGGTGTCCCGTGTACACGTGTAGACCTAATCATAATGTTGATTCCACGAGACGTCAATTATTGTTGCACTCGCATCCTGTTTTCTGGTTTTAACTATAATGTACTTTTATCTACTTTTATGTGAAGAGCAAGACCCATACCCTGCCGTTAATACATGGCTTGTGGTTTTGAATGTGTTTTGTTATATTATTATACTCGATTAATCCCGCCGTCTAGCGACCAATGTATTTATAGTTTAGCTATTATATGTAGATTATTGTGAAGGTCTTTCACTCCCCCTAGTATCATCCCTTACCTATGTTATTATTTTGATTATAGTTTAAATACACTCACCTTGATTACCTATGTTATTGTAATGTTATGTTTCTTATACTGGTATTATTTGAAAGGAACGGATACTATCCGTTACATTAATACATTATAAACACCGTAACATTTTCATAATATTTTGATTTGTGATTTTGATCTAAAAAAAATTACTTAATCCTAGCCTGCATCTAGTACGTGGTCCATAGAGATATTATAATTATGTGATTGAAAAGAGATAGGAGTAATTTTATTTATGATTACAAAATTATATATAGCTACACGTACTTGTCTTTCACATTTCTCAATTCAAGACACCTTTTGTGCTGTAAAGTGTTTTTTTCTAATATGCTTAGCGTTTCACAAACATTATTTTTCTTTTGCAGCTAATATTTGCAGATCTTTAATACATTTTTTGAAGTTGTCATTTTCATTAATACTAGACTTTACATTGTCTACGATCCACTTTACCATAAATTTATGTTGTACCGTGCGTGTCAGATTAGCTAAATCCACTTGATAATCCAAACGTCTTTTTACCTTAAAATAAATAAAATATTATAGATATTTATAAAATACTTTTTTGCAATTAAATATAACACCTGGTTGTACGCTCGAATGAGCCGTCCACGATACGCAGCTTCCAACTGAATAGCTACGTTCTCTCGTTTAGCTCGAATTGTTTGGGTTTGTGCTTCAGTTCTCCACACTTCTATTTTTTGATGTTCAACCGTTTTCCTTAAACTGTCGATCTCACCTATTCGACTGGAACTACAAGACGCTTCATATTCCTAAATCAAATGAGATATTATATTAGTTAGTTATATTAAATTTCAAGAATTTAATAAAAATAATTTCAATCAATACATACGTCAATTTCTCTATCGATGGAGCTCGCCAAAGATGCTCCGAATTTTTTCCAACCGACATAAAATACTCCGATTGTAGCTAACACATATGGGAACTCATGGTCGACTACCCATATTTCCTTACTTAATAGAAAAGTCGTAATACCAGCAGCAAGAACGTATGGACCTAGAGAACAATTTTGTTTTCATGACAATTTTGATAACATTTACAAAAAAAATAAATAGTTTTAAACACATGAAAACGTTTAGTTAATGGTATATTTTAGAATATATTTTATAATAACACAATATTTTAAATTATTTTGGTATTATATATTACTATATATTAGGTATTATTATTAAATTTAGATTCATGATAATCGTATATATTACACAGTCAAAGGATGTGTATAATGTGCCGTATGGCACTAA
>NC_042493.1:108499753-108502136 GCF_005508785.2 Acyrthosiphon pisum
ATTTCGATTGAATCAATGAATATATAATATTGATTTTACAGTGAAGTGTTTATTTTATAATATAGTCATCACTCATCACTCATTACCTATTGAGCAGTTAAAATGCTTCAATCATCAACTTCAATATATTATCTGATTTGAAAGCAAATCTGGTTATCTAGACATCTAGTACTATTTTTTTTTAAAGTGAAAGGGGTTTGAGGTCAAAAGAAAAAAACCTTACTACTTTTCTTAGCAATTGAGAAAAACAAAAAATTGTTTTATTTCATAATATGCTACTATTTTTAATAATTGTAATTAATATATTATTATAACTAAAACATTTTTTCTACAATATCAAGATAAAAGGACAGTTTCTTCTCAAAAATATTGTTTTCTTATATTATGTGTTAACAGAGGACTTCACACCCATTACCCGCATTGCGTTATCTTTGTATCACTTAGCTTATTTGTGTTCAGCAGATCCAACTGTATATTTTTAGCATTTAAATAAATTAGTGTGAATTGTTAATTGATCTAATAAGTACCTGTTAACTAACTTAAAGTTAATATATTATTATTATAATGTTTGTACGGTGGATTTTCAAAATATTTTAGCTTTAAATAAGTTATGAGTATGCAAAAATACTATAGGGCAAAATGTACAACACCTAGGTAACGTTTTACCTGTGATTCCAGTCTTTTCGTAAAATAATTCAAACCACTCTTTGAGTACGGAAAAATAGCTAGTTTTAGGTGGGTCTTCTGACTTCACCATTCTAGGAAAATTCACCAGATTACGTTCAGGATCGTTATAATATCGTGATGCTAGTCGGAACAGTTCTGCAAAAACCACATTTCAAACAAATTACGCATTATATAAAATATCCTAGACTGACAGACTGTCTCCGCTCAGAATCGTTTTTCGTAAACAATGATATTATATTATATTCAAATTTAATACCATCCACTACTGAGATCCACTTTTAAGTTTTAACCTATACTGTACAGCAGAGTGACATCCTTTTACCCGCTTTTTTAATTTGTTATTGTATTACTTTAACGGTGTTCGATCACTGGTCTACGGGCTTAGTTACAAACCAGTGATTGAACGAATGTTCATTCATTGGATTTCATAAAAATGCCCACTAACCAGTGAATGATCATACATTTTATTTGAAAAAGTGGTTACATTTCCGAAGAAGCTGTAAAGTACAGTGAATCCGCCTTTGTCAGGAGTCAACAATGATTCACTGTACTTCACAGCTTCTTCAGAAATATATTTTAGGCGATTATATGGGAACAAACTAGTAGTGGCTAAAATTTCTGCACCTATACTACGGCGATGATACCCATGCCTTTTTAAATATGATTATATAATTTAAATACAATTAATGATACTCTACGCTTAGTAGGTATTTAAAGCCGTATACCCAGATTTAAATAAAACCAAGATGGGCAATCCACTTGCGGCGGATAATAATAAGTAAATATTTTTTTCTCAAGTGTAGGCAAACGATTTCAAGCAGAAATAAAAGATTATGCGGTTATGATTTTGATATTATTAATAGTGGGTAAGCCACACTTAAATTACCCGTCGAGATCCAAAAATATTTGTGCAAAATTTGTTGCTGATTGTTCAAAAACTATGGATTTGCATTTTTGCACAACCGACTAATAATATCTCTATTTATCGACTAACTATTATAATCTATTTGTTTATCGTTTCCGTTTTGCTTCTATAAAGATATTCTCAATAATTGTTTTTATTTTTGTCAAAATTGGTAAAAAATATGTATTTAGTATTGACCTATAAAAACCTCAACCACACTCTTTGTATAGACATATACATATTATAGACATAATATTATAGCTGATACTCAATTTTTCATTTTTTTTTAATAGTTTTTATGAGCTTATATGACAAAATATAATACAACATGATATGATATAATATAATATGATATCCAATCATTAAAACTATTATAATATTATGTGTAACCAATAATGGCAACCATACAATAAAAACAAAAATATATTTTGTATTAAAGTTTTATTAGCAGAATCTATATAAATGTGTGACTAAGTGTGACTGTGTGAGTCACTCTATAGCGACCTGTATGGGTCGAAAAACAAAGAAAAAATCCTTCCCAAGTCTCATGGAATCTATTGGTATAACTTTTATTCAAATCGTTCCAGTAGTTTTCGAGTCTATAGAGAACAAAGAAAGAAAGAAACATTCATTATTGTTGTATATATAGACATGTTTACCCGTGCGTGATGTATTATCTACTCTTGGACCGTCATTTTCAATTGCAGCATCTGTACTTCCTCCTTTGACTTCCAAATTATCCATCAGTTTAAGGATGTCATCCTTCAGTGAAGTCTTGCTTTGCATTTTTCG
>NC_042493.1:108502186-108525893 GCF_005508785.2 Acyrthosiphon pisum
TTTGTTTTCATGACAATTTTGATAACATTTACAAAAAAAATAAATAGTTTTAAACACATGAAAACGTTTAGTTAATGGTATATTTTAGAATATATTTTATAATAACACAATATTTTAAATTATTTTGGTATTATATATTACTATATATTAGGTATTATTATTAAATTTAGATTCATGATAATCGTATATATTACACAGTCAAAGGATGTGTATAATGTGCCGTATGGCACTAACTATGTTATTCTATAATGTGTACCTAACAATTTTATTGACCATGACGCTTATTTGTATCGTCAGGTTTAATTATAATTTGGTCAACTTAAAGTAATAAACTTATTATATCTATATTTATTTCTATCAGTGTCATTGAAAATATTATGCTATAGAATATATTGTGTAAATTAATCGTACCTCGGTTAATAATGCAGACATATATGATTATTTAGAATTATTTTTTAAAAACCTGCACAAATCAACTAAAAACAAATCACAAGAAAATTGTCCACAATTGTAAGACATAAAAGTGTTTGTTTATTATATTTCAGTTACACAAATGATACGTTTTAAGTAGGTAATAATATGACTTTGATTTGATTTTCATGATATTTTAGATTTCGATTGAATCAATGAATATATAATATTGATTTTACAGTGAAGTGTTTATTTTATAATATAGTCATCACTCATCACTCATTACCTATTGAGCAGTTAAAATGCTTCAATCATCAACTTCAATATATTATCTGATTTGAAAGCAAATCTGGTTATCTAGACATCTAGTACTATTTTTTTTTTAAAGTGAGAGGGGTTTGAGGTCAAATGAAAAAAACCTTACTACTTTTCTTAGCAATTGAGAAAAACAAAAAATTGTTTTATTTCATAATATGCTACTATTTTTAATAATTGTAATTAATATATTATTATAACTAAAATATTTTTTCTACAATATCAAGATAAAAGGACAGTTTCTTCCCAAAAATATTGTTTTCTTATATTATGTGTTAACAGAGGACTTCACACCTATTACCATCTAGACCACGGACAGTGGTGTCATTCATGCGAGGCAAGGTGAGCAATTCCCACTGTTATTATTATATAAAAACAGCTAGTTTTTGGGTTGGTTATTGATGAGAAAACATAACTAGGTATAATTTTTCTAATTTTAAGGAAAAATAACTTTGTGTACATATTATAAGCACTATAAAATTATTTTCACGATAATTATAATTAATATTTTTTTAGTCCAATTATATTATAGACGCGTAGGTCTTCTAATAAAATATAAATTCTAAAAACAAAATTACCACTCTTAAATTTATCTATGATTTCGAAAAAACCTCTACGTATTATAATAGAAGACATTATTTAAAATACTTCGATTTTTTAAATGTTTCGTATTGTAATTTAATTTGTTCCATCCCTTTAGGTTGTAGAGTCTAGATAAAATATATAATTACGCCTTTGATGTAGGTAGATTCCATTATTATTTAGCTTCCCTGCGTCTTTTTGATATAAAATAAAGATACTTTTACGCCAGGCGCGAATAATGTTATTTACCTATAAGATTAGAAATGTATGGAGATAAAAAATTAGCTTGAAAACCTAGGTATCTGATTTGGTGCTTATAGCTAAAAAAAATTACTTAATCCTAGCCTGCATCTAGTACGTGGTCCATAGAGATATTATAATTATGTGATTGAAAAGAGATAGGAGTAATTTTATTTATGATTAAAAAATTATATATAGCTACACGTACTTGTCTTTCACATTTCTCAATTCAAGACACCTTTTGTGCTGTAAAGTGTTTTTTTCTAATATGCTTAGCGTTTCACAAACATTATTTTTCTTTTGCAGCTAATATTTGCAGATCTTTAATACATTTTTTGAAGTTGTCATTTTCATTAATACTAGACTTTACATTGTCTACGATCCACTTTACCATAAATTTATGTTGTACCGTGCGTGTCAGATTAGCTAAATCCACTTGATAATCCAAACGTCTTTTTACCTTAAAATAAATAAAATATTATAGATATTTATAAAATACTTTTTTGCAATTAAATATAATACCTGGTTGTACGCTCGAATGAGCCGTCCACGATACGCAGCTTCCAACTGAACAGCTACGTTCTCTCGTTTAGCTCGAATTGTTTGGGTTTGTGCTTCAGTTCTCCACACTTCTATTTTTTGATGTTCAACCGTTTTCCTTAAACTGTCGATCTCACCTATTCAACTGGAACTACAAGACGCTTCATATTCCTAAATCAAATGAGATATTATATTAGTTAGTTATATTAAATTTCAAGAATTTAATAAAAATAATTTCAATCAATACATACGTCAATTTCTCTATCGATGGAGCTCGCCAAAGATGCTCCGAATTTTTTCCAACCGACATAAAATACTCCGATTGTAGCTAACACATATGGGAACTTATGGTCGACTACCCATATTTCCTTACTTAATAGAAATGTCGTAATACCAGCAGCAAGAACGTATGGACCTAGAGAACATTTTGTTTTCACCTATAAAAACCTCAACCACACTCTTTGTATAGACATATACATATTATAGGACATAATATTATAGCTGATACTCAATTTTTCATTTTTTTTTAATAGTTTTATGAGCTTATATACAAAATATAATACAACATGATATGATATAATATAATATGATATCCAATCATTAAAACTTTTATAATATTATGTGTAACCAATAATGGCAACCATACAATAAAAACAAAAATATATTTTGTATTAAAGTTTTATTAGCAGAATCTATATAAATGTGTGACTAAGTGTGACTGTGTGAGTCACTCTATAGCGACCTGTATGGGTCGAAAAACAAAGAAAAAATCCTTCCCAAGTCTAATGGAATCTATTGGTATAACTTTTATTCAAATCGTTCCAGTAGTTTTCGAGTCTATAGAGAACAAAGAAAGAAAGAAACATTCATTATTGTTGTATATATAGACATGTTTACCCGTGCGTGATGTATTATCTACTCTTGGACCGTAATTTTCAATTGCAGCATCTGTACTTCCTCCTTTGACTTCCAAATTATCCATCAGTTTAAGGATGTCATCCTTCAGTGAAGTCTTGCTTTGCATTTTTCGAGGCATATAACCGTACGGATTAAAATAGTTATGAATATAACAAAAATATCTATTAATAATCTACAGGTAGGTAATTATAATATTACGAGTTTTTTTTATAATAAAACTAGATTTAACTTAACTATAATATGGTCTCTAATATTTCAAGAATCAAATTTCAAAATTTAAACAATGAATCACTTAAAAAGGTCTTCTAATAAAATATAAATTCTAAAAACAAAATTACCACTCTTAAATTTATCTATGATTTCGAAAAAACCTCTACGTATAATAATAGAAGATATTATTTAAAATACTTCGATTTTTTAAATGTTTCGTATTGTAATTTAATTTGTTCCATCCCTTTAGGTTCTAGAGTCTAGAAAAATATGTAATTACGCCTTTGATGTAGGTAGATTCCATTATTATTTAGCTTCCCTGCGTCTTTTTGATATAAAATAAGGATACTTTTACGCCAGGCGCATATAATGTTATTTATAAGATTAGAAATGTATGGAGATAAAAAATTAGCTTGAAAACCTAGGTATCTGATTTGGTGCTTATAGCTAAAAAAAATTACTTAATCCTAGCCTGCATCTAGTACGTGGTCCATAGAGATATTATAATTATGTGATTGAAAAGAGATAGGAGTAATTTTATTTATGATTAAAAAATTATATATAGCTACACGTACTTGTCTTTCACATTTCTCAATTCAAGACACGTCTTTTTGTGCTGTAAAGTGTTTTTTTCTAATATGCTTAGCGTTGGTACTTTCTTCATTGCACTAAGCACAACTTGAGATTTGCAAAATATTGAATTCCAGAACGTCATATCTATTCAAAAGCGTAAATGTTTCACTATTTTTATAAACAGATAACAATACAATAATGATATATCCAAATAACCTTAGATCACTAAACTGTAAAAAAAATTATTATCCATGGTTACGAAAAATATTACAATTTATAAAATGTTTTGATTTTATTTATTAAATAAATGTAAATGTTTTTTTTTTTTTGACCTTAAGCCCGTCAACTATGGCCATTAGCTGTTTTTAGGTTGTTTGTAGGGGGAGGAACACAGTTGGTTGTCGTAATCTTAAATATACTACTTACAAACTGATATGATCGACAAGTAAATTATAAGTAAATTATCATAACAAGATTGTAGACGATGGTTGTTCATTAATCATGAATTTATTTAGATACTAATAGTTATAGTCCAGTCAATATCCAATTTTTACCTGGAAAGTATTCCGAAGTTAATGAAACTTTTACAGGTTGTCTAGGGGTACTCTAAGATGTCTTTCCTAAGTTTTTTATCTCGAGGACTCTGTGCTAACTTAGGGGGCAGGGTTCAAAAACCCCAAAACTTTCAGATGACTTTTTTCGGTTTTTCGCTTATATCTCGTAAACTAATCATATTTTGTGTTTTAGAGGTTGAAACAAAATTGTAAGCTACTAAATTTTCTAACATTTTGTTGGTAAAAATTTTTTTTAGACCAAAGTTCAACCGAAATACAGCCAATCAAAGTTTGACAAAGTTTCTCAAAGTTTCAAATAAATAGCTGAAAAACGAAGGTTTTGATTCCGTAACTATTTAATACTATAATTTTCATGTTAATTATGTCAATCACTCATCAACATTAACATGTTGGAACACCCATGACCCTCCCTCCCCCACTTCTTCACAAACACCAAACGTGAAGATGCAATGTGCTCCTAATAAAATTATGCTTTTATTTAAATATATTTTATACTTTGATCACTTTAATTCTTGATTATTAAACTTTGTTAAAAATAAAATTAAAATTTTACCTTTTTTATTGCATTTAATTCCTAACATCAAATTGTTAAACGTTCAATGGCACGTCCATATGAGATAAGCAGTACCTATGCACATCTCTGTGAATTTGACGTCCGGCTTAATTTTATAATATAATAATGGTGAAACACGGCACGTTGGATAGGCAATATATGTACATTAGATACTATGTCGAAGAGCAATACGTCAATGTTTTAAAACGTTCAATACTTGGATGTGCCATACCTCGTATTCGTTTCATAAATAACTCGTAAATTAATTAGTATTAATAATGAATTACCTATTATGGTAAAATAATGTCACGACAGATTGATTGAACCGCCGTTTTTTTTCCGGAGTTCTTTTCTGCATCACGCTTGGGAATAAATTGGGGCAACATAGGTAGGGATAAATATTTACTATACCGATATGGATTTAGGGTAAAAACAGATTTTGTCGATTCTATATTATAATATATAATTTAGTAGGTACCTAGGTGGTAGGTTTAGTACCTATCTACTTATTTGAATTACGACTAACCAACTACCAACCATATTCGACTTAATTCCATCGAAATAACATATTTTCTTAACAAGTCAGAAAAATATTGTACTCTTTAATATTTTTAGATTCTGAGTGAAACGATTAATGTGTTGATTTTACAGTGATGACACATTGTGTGTTTTTTTTTTTTAATTTTTTAAATTTTTTATTTTGTGTCTACCTATAGTCAGCATCACAGTGTACGCCACCGTTATGTCTTTCGGCGTTCGGCGCGTGGCCATTTTCATACTGTTGAACTTCCGCAAGGTGCGGGACGTCCTCCACTGGTGGTGAGAGGATAAGCTCGCACCGGAAGTATCCGACCCGCGTTTTGATCTGGATTTCTGCTGCCCATCGGAGGACAGGGTAAGTCGAGCTCAAACGAATGGCACCTACGCCGACGTCACGATAATATTGTAATAATAATCTTTCTCATGTATTTAAAGAAGACGACGATGCGCAGCTTCCAACCGCAGAGGCTCGGGGTGGATCCGGTGAGACGGCTGAGTCCACGCAAGTGGATTGTCCGTGGATCACAGCGTTTCCACCGCCGCCACCTCCGCCGGAATATTACGTTGGGCCGACCTGGTTCGACGTGAACGGACCGCCACCGGAACCGTTTTGTTAATTTGTGTTTTAACAGTTTATGGTAATAGTTAGTAATTATGGTAGGTGTGGTTATTATATTTCAATAGTTTATAAATATTAGGTATACCTACTAATTGATTATATACTAACTTCTGACGCATATTGTGATCGAGAAAACAAGTGATAAATAGGATTACAATTATAGAGTTATGTAATATTGTAATGTACCTTTATTTATAAAATAAACAAAAATAATAATAACTGTTGTATTTTAAGGAACATGAGAACACCCGTGTTTATATATTTAATACTATCTATATAGGCATACGAGTACGTATATAAGTATATTATTATTTATTCATAAGAGTGCACATGTGATGGTCAGGGTAGATAATTTACCACTCCGTGAAAAGGATATTTTACGTATTTTAGAAGTACCATGTCCCAAGATCTTATTTTTGACTTGGCTTTATTAGCTATAGAATAAGAAAAGTACGAACATTTAAGTTATAAAAAAAATCATTAAATATTTCGCGGCTAAAAAGTCTAGAAAAATCAAGTTCAAGAAATGTGTATGTTTATGACTATAATAGTAATATGAATTTTATTTTATTTTGTTTAAATAATAATTATTAAACTATTTTTAACACTATTTAGTATTTACTTATTTTTTTGTCGTTTAGTTTATCTCTGTACTATTAATATTTTTCCTTTAAATACCTACATAATTATTAAGTACAAATAATGTAAAATTCAATTTTATTTTAACAATAAATGATTTTCTTAATACAGTGTTGGCTTTGTAGATACCTATGTAGCAATATATATTACACGACAGAAATAGAAATGTATTTATATTTTATAATAATGTATGTGTGAAATTGAAAAATTAGTTGCAATTTGCATCGTAAGTTAGGGATACGATAAAAGAAAACCGATCCGTAGAAATACAGTTAAAAATGTATTAAGTATATTAAATTTAAATGTCTTCATATATTATAAGAACATAACATGATGTAACATGTCATGTTCATTTATATATTTTGAAATACTTAATGTATTCTTTAGTTCACTTATAGATTTAAATCGTGCTGGAACAGGGCTAATGGAACTTGTGTTTGAACCTGATTTGTGCAATGGTCTTGAAGCTTCAGCTTTAGTCAGAGAATTATTACTAATATTTGAACGTATCAAAACATGTTCAGGTCGAATGGAAGGTAGGTACTACTGGACTAGTTTAACAGTTTAAGTTATAAGTAATGATTTTATATTATATCCATATGTAGAACTCAGATAACATCTATATTATGCTTTAATGTTTGTACATTTCAATGTGCTGCTATTAGTCAAAAAACTGAAATAATACACGCCGATGTCCTTTAAAAGTTCACGTATTTTACTTTCTAAAACAATTATTTCATAACACCCAGTAGGTATTTTAATCTTAGTTATCTCGCACTTTTCACCGTGAATAATATGCAGATTATCGCACCCAGTCTCGACGTTAGGTATTGAATTATATGTTTAAATGAAACAAAAATTCGCCATTGGCCAACAACTCTAATGGATACGTAACTCACAAACACCAATGGTAACCGTGTATAATGGATACCTATAATACGCTTCTAACAAATCCATTTTTGCTAATATAACAGCCAAAAACGATTATATACGTAGAATAATTATTTCTTCAAATGAAATCTCTCCTTAAAAATGCATTTTCAGTTATTCAATACTAAAACGTAACAAACAAACACTTAACGTGCTCTCTCTATGGTTTTCGGAACGTACATATAAAAAATAAATGTTTTCACAAAACTCTCGAACATAGTACCTACTACCTACTACATCATTTATCACGCCTTTGTAATTGTACGCATAAGCGTGTCTACGGTGGGTGCCTGGGCTGCCCCTGCAATTTTCGAAAGGCGCCGGTCAACCAAGTTTTAAATCTAGTGGTTTACAGCTTTTATTTAAAAAAAAAAATGTCATGCATTGTTTATTTTGTTCTAATAATATTATATTGCATTGTCGAATTGATTTATGATTCTATCACAAATTCCGGTAATAACATTATGCGGGTAACTGCCAACTGGTACAATTGTTATAACTTATAACTTATAATGATATACGTATTGTTTTATAATATAAATATATAAGGTGTTGTTCAATATTCTTCTTATTATTAAACATATTAGGTACCTCTATGTACATACTATTTATAGAATTTTGTTATAGATTACTTGAATATATAGACTTTTTTAAACTATATAAATGTAAAATTGGTGGGACTACCCCCCCCCCCTCCACCCAATTATTAGTGGCCAGGGGGTAATGGGTGTTTTTTTCGATTAGATTAGGTGGCGCCGGTCATTAGTTATGCTGCCCCTGCGGATGAAGTCTAGTCACGCCTATGATTGTACGCTGTAGTACGCATGGGTCCAACTGGTATTTTTAATTTTAATTTAAAAAATCCGTTTATTTAGGATAAAAAATACGTATAGAGAATAATTATATTCAGTACCTACCCAAACAAGAATAAATAAAGATAAACGGCATTGTCGCGTCGTCAATTCCTGAGTGGTGAATTGAATTTGGTGTTTTGAGAAAAAATACGTAGGTATAATATACATAAATACATAATATGGTTACGTATACATTTTCCGACGTAATCTTATTTTGTAAGTACACAATAGTTACGTTAGTGTTTGCCGGAAAACAACGTAGCACGAAATTTATACGAATCTCTCAAAGTACTATATAAGTTTCGAAATTCCTTGATAAAAAAAAAAGGTTTTATGAACATAAATAATAGTAATAAAAAATTATAATTTATTTTAATTTATTTATATTTTATAATTTTAGGTGTAATAATTGAATGTAATATAAAAAAATTGTATATATACTGAGTGATTGTTTAAAAGTAATACAAATATATGAACACTTTTAATTGGTATATCGAAAAGCTTAAACATTTTAGAAAAAAAAAATGTTTTCTACAAATCGTTACCTATGAAAATTGTATCCTTCGTATCGCACTATCGCAATATCGCACACTTAAAAATAATATAACTAGGTACCTATTATTGTTTTATAATTTGAACAAATTGTCCAAGAATAACTGAGTAGGCACCAGAATAAAAATGTATATTATTTTGTATTTTATGCAAGGATTAGCGATAATTTAGTTACGTTAGATTTAAATGATTTAATAACTCAATAGCTACTCGTTTGAATTTTAGATGGACGTAACAACAGTTTTCAAGTATCGTCTGTTTGACAATATTTATAGTTACAAAGATAAGTTTTCATATCAAGAATAGTTTGTTTCGTTTCCTGACACTCACATAGCATACAACATCTAAGTACCTATCTGAAAATATTATAGTCTTTAAGTAGGTACCTATACTAAACATATTGAAAAATCAAAATTTTAATAATAATTGTATTATTAATGAATCAAAAGGGTAAATACTAAATAGTAAATACTGAACATGTTTGCAAGCAGGTGAGTTACTATATGTATATTCATAGAATCGTACCTGCAACTATAACCTACTTAATCGATGTATAAATGTATAATTTATGTATTTATTAATAGCGAAAATAATTAGATTGGTAGTTATAGCAGGTATCTATAATCGATATGTTGCTAATTAAATATCATATGGCATATTTCTGCATACAAAGGTTTAATGTGAGGGTAAATCCAGAGTACCTAGACACCTAGTTACTCTTTGTTGTATTAGGTACATTAGATTCACCTTTGTGCATACATCATTAGTTTCAAATAATAATTAGTTATTAGTAATTAGTACCTATCTATAGAACACATATTTCAGTGGCATTAATTATTTATAAATTATTTTGGATCAGCTTTGAGAATTATTCGCAGTTATCCCTGAATGCCCTCCCCTTTTTAGAGTTCTCGCAGTAATAAAATAATAATAAATTACCACTTTTGTCACCTATCATAGAAAATTCAATCTTAACAGGTACTACATATACCTGTTTATTTGTATATTTTATATATTTTATATAGAGTATAATATTATATAATATTTAAAACGTAAATATAATATTTTTATTTTTACTGTGCAGAACATTTTCCCCAAATAAATATTTGGACTGTAGACAAATCTAAGGTGAATCCGAGGTTTGTACTATATAAGGACATTACGTGTTTCGATCACGTATTCAGTAATAACGAAAACTAAATTATTAAAGTTATTATATGCACATATTATAATAGGCAATATTTTTTTGAAGATGCGTTGAGCACGTTTTCCGTTCGCTTATTTTGACGTATGTGCCTGAAAGTACCTCAAAGAAAAATACGTTGTTGTTTACACCGGGAACATGACGAAAGCCGATTCGAACGCCGTTTTATTATAAATATCCATCCTTCAATCATTTTGCGCAAACGAACACACACTAGACACAATGCACATTGCTACGACTGCACCGCACCGGTCGTAAATCAAAAACATTTGGAAAAACTTTTGCAATTTAATACTAAGTATTTATTTGATTATTTTTATTTTACACACACATACACAAAACACAATTAAATTGTGAATTCCACGTAATATTAGTACCTACTATCAATACAATTAAATTAAACACTAACACACAGCCTATGAAAATGCCAAAAAAGAAACTAACACACGGGCAACGCCGTGTCGGGTCAGCTAGTATATTATATTATATAATACTAATTTGAAAAACATATCAAAAAGACCTATAAATCCTTCAATAAAAGTCCTATATTTATAAAATTTTCGAGGATCGAAGCAGAAATGTCCCTAGACCAGATACCAGTTTTTAACTCAATTATAAAGGGGGTAAATGTTGTGATCAAAATTTGAATTTTCAACAAAAAAAATTGGACAATCTGTTTGTTTATAATTTAATTAATTTCTTTTTATATAGTATCATTTGCAACAATGAATGTGGAAAATTTGAGAATGGCCGAATCCATTATCTTTCCCCAGAATGAATTACCGTTGATCTGTAAAATTTACGGGACGATCTGTGCATTTTTCATAAGTGATAGTTTTAATGAGTTCATCAACGATGCATTTTCATATTTTTCCTATGCACTATGGCGGTTTGTTTTCACATGTAAGTATCTATTGAACATTTTAATATGATATTTTCTTAAAATATGTGGCGATACAGAAATGCGACTGTGATAACAACAGAGTCACGAGTTTGACGTGCGAATAAAAAGCCTCGTTGCTCATAATAAGTGTTCGCGAGCATTATACGTAGGTTTATATAGCTAGGCCGTGGTCTCGACGTGACTTAAACAATTGTCTCGTAAACGGGGTGTTTCAAATAACGCACACCGAAACCGTAGACTCGGTTGACAAATTATTTGTTTTGGTGGTTTTTGAACTTTTGAGGAGTGATAATTAAATTTACGCAGTTTTACCAACTATTCAATACTAGGTACCTACTGTGATGTTTATAGGAAAATTATAGCTGTTTTAAAATATAAACTTTTTTTGCTTTCAGTTTCAACAGTGAAAAATGGTTTTCTTTATAAATATGACGTGTTACTGTAAAAATCACGCTTCTTATATTATTTAGTTTTCTCACTTTAAACGATAGCATTTTATTATTTATTTATACAATTGTTATAAAATTGTCTTTAATGTAATAGTGAAATATTTTTTATTTATTTTAATTTATTTTTTTTTTGTATTTGCTATATTATGTTCTTTAAATATAAATATAAAGTGTTTAAATGATTTTAGAACTTTGGAGAACTGGAGTAATATTGGAAACTGAATACGTTCCTAAACAGTTCAAAACAAATCAAAATATTTTGAACATTTTATCATGTATAGAAAATAGAAATATAAACAACCAGTGAAAATTTCATGTATCTACGGTTATTTGTTTCAAAGTTACACCAAAAACCAAAATCAATTTTTTCGAAAACAGGTTTTGCGTAAAAATTCCCGTTTTTCCTTAATTTTTCTTTTGTTTTTCACGGCGCTTTTGAAAACTACTGGAAAAATTTTACTTTTGACCCCCCAAAGTACCAACTAGATTCACTTTCCTATCAGAAAAGATACTGTTGAAGAAAATCGAAGCACTTCTACTGTCCTAAAAGGTGATGACAGACACAAAAAAATAAAAATAAAAATAAAAAAACACACATCATTGTAAAATCAATACATTCATCGTTTCACTCAGAATCTAAAATTTTTATGAATCCTTAACTCAAAATAATTTGCTAATTATTTAACGATATCAATATTCACTTTCCCATCGAACAAGATACTGAAGTTGAAAATCAAAGCATTATTTCAACTACTTATCGTGTATATAGACACAAAAAAAAAATAAACACACATCATTGTAAAATCAATACATTTATCGTTCCACTCAGAATCTAAAATAAGTAGGTATAAAGTAAAATATAATTAATAATTAATAAAAATAGTTAAAAATTCCGACATAAAAATGATACATTTTAATTTCCAATTTAGACGAAATTACATATCAAAAAACCTGGAATAACTATTTTAGTTATTTTGTTGTGATTGTAATGATTGTATAATATTATTTGTGGATACTTGAAACTTCTAAAGTATACTATTATATATCTATGATAGTACCACGGTTTGTTGTTGATGTATAACGCGTTACCTGATTGATATTGTGATATGATTATTTGGAATTAATTATTTATACCTATTATAGGTCAATTTTTTTTTTTAATACTATAGATAAGTATACCTATAATAGGTATGTCTAATACCTACTGACAAACCGTCTCCCCTCAGAATCGTTTTTCTTATCCAGTGATATTATATCATTGAATTCAAATTTAATACTATCCATTATACAGTGACCCACTTGTAGCCTACTGTACAGCAGAGTGACATACACTTACCCACCTTTTTTTTTGTTAAAACTGTACCAGTTTGAATATTAACAATTTAATAATTGCTTGTGAATTTGATTCAAGTAGTTCAGTTGATTAAAAATATACATCTATAATTTATCATATTAATGAAAATATTTGAAAATATTAGACAATAGACATAATTAGGTAATATATAATATATATTCATATTAAATAATAATATTATATTATTAAATATAAAAGATATAGCTACTACAAAAAAGATAGTAAGTTCTAAATATAAACGGTTAAAAGACTGGATGACAGCTTGTCTCTTATGATCAGCTCGAAAAAAACAAAAGTTGTCTTTAAAAGTGAAAATGCATCCAAATAACAAATCGTTGGTGTCTTATTATATCAAGTATAAAAATAATTTTACTACCATTTTACAACGAGCAAAAATTAACTTTTATCAAACTAAATTTTCCGCGGTAGCGTCTAATCCCAAATTAACTTGGAAATTAATTAAAGAAGTTACCGACACTGGAATTCAAAATTCAAACGAAATAAAAACTATAATTATCAATAACAATGATATAAATACTTTAGATGAACCGTATAAAGTGACACAATTCTTTAATGACTTTTTCATTCAGGTGGGAAATAAAAAACTAACAATTGTAATAATCATATTAATACTGAAGATATTACTGAACTACAAAATTATTCTTTTGATACTGCATTTAAAGAACAAATCAATGAATTGGATATTTCTCAAATAATAGATAAACTTAAAGATGACACCTCAGCTGGTTATGATAAAATATCGGTCAAACTTTTAAAATATATAGCTAAAAGTATTTTGAGGCCACTAACATACATATGTAATTTAAGTGTACGCAATTGCATATTCCCCGATAAATTTAAAACTGCAATAGTAATTCCATTATATAAGAATGGAGATAAACAAAAAGTTAATAATTATAGACCAATCTCTATGTTATGTAATCTTTCAAAAATATTAGAAAAGATTATGAAAAACCGCTTAATGAACTACTTAGAAACAAACAAGTTATTATCAAAAAATCAGTTTGGTTTCAGACCTGGCATAGGTGCCTCTTCGGTTTTTAATAACACTTATAATTTGGTACATTGTGTATCGGAAGATCTGACTATAAATAAGGGAATTGCACTAAAGTTTAAACAAAAGTACGGTAAAATAGACGAATTAAAAACAAAACAAAAAGGAGACATATTATTTCTTAAATTTAAAAACCAATATATAATTTATTTAATAACTAAAACGAAATATCACGAAAAACCAACTTATGAAATGCTTTTTGAAATTTTAAAAAAATTAAAAGAATTTTGCATTACGCATAAATTAAATAATTTAGCTATGCCTCGAATTGCGTGTGGTTTGGATAAATTCAATTGGCGAATAATTTCCAATATGATAAAATTTATTTTTAATGACACGGATATCAAAACAACTGTCGCATTACATGAACCAAATACAAATATTGTTTCCTTAATTGAACCAGTTAATATAAAAATCCTGCAAGCACAGGATAGTTATTTAAAAAATATAATAACTGCTTTAGAAAACCCCGAATTAATTGATATAAAATGGCAAAAGAATGCTAAATCATATGTTTTACATAATAAAAATGGATTAATTTACTATAAACAAATAATTAAAGGCATTCCTAAGTTAGTATTAGCGATTCCAAGAGTACTTTCCAAAGAAGTAATACAACGTTTTCATGATAATAAAATGTCTGGTGCTCATTTAGGAGTCCATAAAGTTTATAATAAAATTAGGTCGAGATACCATTGGCCTATTATGCACAAAGGGATAAAGTCATATGTTACTTTTTGTATCCTTTGTCAAAAACGAAAACCAGATAAATCAAACCAAGTAGGAAAAATGCTTACTTATCCTATTGAAAATGGAATACCTTTTTCGGATATAACAATTGATTATGTCGGACCCTTAATGACTTCTAGAGGTTTCAGATATATATTAGTAGCAACTTGTAGGGTGACTAAATATTGCGTTGCAAAAGCTTGCAGAAATGCGGACGCCAAAGCGACAACAGCATTCTTACTTGATTTATTATTATCTTACGGAGCAATGAAAGTAGTCAGGTCAGATAATGGCACTCATTTCACTGCCAAAGTAATTTCCGACATTTTAACCGCTTTAAATATTAAGAAAACAGAAGGTATTGCTTATAGACCGACAAGTCAGGGAGGCGTAGAAAAACAAAACCAAGTTAAAATCGATATGATAATTCCATATATGCAAAATGATGAAAAATGGTCCGACGTTTTACAAATAGTTTTACACGCTTATAATTCCGCAATGCATTATTCTACTGGTTATTCTCCATTTTATTTGCTCCATGGTTTTGAACCTAGATCAATTTTTGACATTGCAGTAATTCTAAATTCATTAGAACACTCAGTTATCGAAGAATTAAATAAATTACAAAAAGTGCATGACACTATACCCGAGATATTAAAAAAAGCTTTTGAGAATCAAAAAATACATAAAGATAAAAATAGATCAGACATAGATTATAAAGTAGGCGAACAGGTATTAGTAAAAATACCAGTACGCAAACATAAATTTTCCGATAGATATGATGGACCATATCCTATAATAAGGAAATTAAATACAAATTCATATTTAATAAAATTACCTAAGAGTGGTAAATTAATAAATGTGCCAATTCATGTACAACAGATAAAAAAATTTATCGATAAAAGCCACCCAATGCATAGTACGTATTATTATTATTCATAAAAAAAAAAAAATAAATAAAAAAAACCCCCCTTACATTGGCATAAAATAAGGTGATATAATATTATACCTATATATCGTGTTTGTCATATTACATACAGTTTTAGTCTTACGACAACCGTCAATCAAACACTTGTTCTTACATTTTAAGTATGTGAATATGTTTATTTAACAATTATTTAAATGATATTTTAAATTTAATTCATTCTAAAAAAAATATACCGTTTCATTGCTAACTTAATACAAGAAGAAACTGTGAGTATTAAAACATCATACATTTGTACAGTAATATTACAAAGGTAATATCCACATAAAATATTAGCTAGTTTAAATATTTAAATTTTAACAACAAATCGTAGGTACCTATATTTTTATGGTATAAATTATATTTTAATGGACTCGTTTCAAAGAGAAAATTAATTAATTATTGAATTAGATAACATAATAACTAATTCACAACATTCCACTAATAAAGAATTAGAAGCCTTTTGCTTAATAGATCATATAACAAAAGCCAATTATCAACTTTCAAGACCTTTTAATACAAATCAACTGGAAATTTTTACAAATAACGTCATAATCAACTACATATATAATTATTTACAAGACCAAGCTGATAGATCATCCTTGTGCAGTGAATTAAGCTCGGTTTTAGACTACATACCAGAGGTAACTGCAATAGTAATTCCATTATATAAGAATGGAGATAAACAAAAAGTTAATAATTATAGACCAATCTCTATGTTATGTAATTTTTCAAAAATATTAGAAAAGATTATGAAAAACCGCTTATTGAACTACTTAGAAACAAACAAGTTATTATCAAAAAATCAGTTTGGTTTCAGACCTGGCATAGGTACCGAAGAGGCTCTTTATAGTGCCAGTAGCTTTATTTATAATGCATTAGATAAGAGAAATAAAACTTTGGCAATTTTTCTAGATCTTGCTAAAGCGTTCGACATGGTAAATCATACTGTCCAAGCCAACGAACAAAATATTCATAATTATTATATTACCTCGTACCACCACTCCGCCACCGAACGGCATACACACGACATATTAATTTTATTGTCTAATTTAAGTATTATATTATATATATTTACCTGCTGTACTATTGTTATCTATTACGTAAAACCGCCGATGACGAGCCGGTCCATGTATAATTACCACAGCCTCCTAAGCCGTCAGTCCGTTAATTACCGTTAACGCGAAAGGAGCGCAAATCGTTCTTTTTATTATATTATGCGTTGCAGGCGCGAATCGCCTTTTAAGTTGCAATTATCAAATTATATTGTTTTATATATCGTGATCTGGCTCGAATAGCCGGATATCATTATTGTTTTTTTTTTATAATATTAAATTAAATTGTTAGCGCCGCCGGCTCTAATAGCCGTTTGCATATTGTTATTATTATTTGTCAAGATACACCGCGTCGTTATTTCACATAATACTATTATGTTATAATGTCACGAGTGCGATTTATTTAATTCATATTTTGTACTGTTATATTATTATTATTATTTAGCCACAAGCGCTGTATTTAGCTATTGCCATTTAAATATTATTGTCTGGCTCGAATAGCCAGTTATTTCATTATTGTTAACTTATTATTGTTGTGCACCTATCATAAAATTATTATGCAGGCACAGGTGGTAGCGGCTGGCCAGTCATTTTAAGTTCAAATTTGGACGAAATTACATATTAAAAAACCTGGAATAACTATTTTAGTTATTTTGTTGCGATTGTATAATATTATTCGTGGGTACATGAAACTTCTAAAGTATACTATTATATATCTATGATAGTACTACGATTTGTAGTTGATGTATAACGCGTTGTAAGTACCTAATGGATATTGTGATATGATTAATTTGAAATTTATTATAGATACCTATTATTGGTCAATTTTTTTTTTAATACCATAGATAAGTATATAATATATCTTATACCTAAACTGACATACCGTCTTCGCTCAGAATCGTTTTTCTTATACAGTGATATTATATCATTGAATTCAAATTTAATACCATCCATTATACAGTGACCCACTTATAACCTACCGTATAGCAGAGCGACATCCACTTACCCACCTTTTTTAGTTTAACTCTAAAATGACTAAATAGATGAAAATCTCACTGATTGTTTATATTTTAGTTGATACATGTCTATAATATAATATTATAATATCTACTCTTTGGTCTCATTGTCAATTAGGTTTAGTTAAAGAATTAGAGGATATTTAAAATAGATTTCTACGGTTTGTTTCCTTAAACTGTCAAATATATAAAGAACTAAAGTAGGTATATAAAGTTCACCATATACGTCATTACTTACATTTTTAAGCTTAAGTAAGAAGTTAAACAGTGGACTTACATTTTTTATATTAACTAGTCAATAATTTGATTGATAGCCCGAATTATTGTCCATGATTAATTTTAAAGTTTATGTAATTTAAAATGTGTAAAAATTATTTTATTTGCCTGTAGCAATAACCAATTTAATGTCTAATTCTCCAATTTATCATATTGTAAAATAAGATAATAATATTTAGGTACAATGTTGATTTATTTGTGAGTTACTTAAGTGAATTTAAGAGAATTGTCAATTTATAGTCATTAGATGATATTATACGTTATTGTATATAATTATAGATTTACTATATTTATATATTGTTATTGGACTTTAAGTCCGTATGGATTAAATAAATGAATAATAAATTAGCAGTTTCTAAGCACCATACAATTTTCGAAATATTGCGACTCTTTTTAAGCTATTTATAGGAACGAGTAAGTTTTATTAGTTTTTTGTAACTATTGTCGATAAAAAAATTTCGGTCTGTCAAAAAATTAGAAAGTGTAATTCAGCGTCCCTCAAAAGTTGATGTTAGTGGATATTAAAAAAAAAGTTGAGCGTAAATTCACAATAATTCTTATGACCGTCTGAAATTAATATTTTGACAAAATTCAACAAAATCACAATAAATGGCAAATTATTTCGAGTTAGAAATTCATAGAAAAATAATATTTATTTATGTATATATAAACTATATAAGCTTTGAATTTTTAATGCAAGATTACCCTTAAGTTTTCCTACATTCAACAAAAAACAAGAAAATCAAATTAATTTTTTACAAGCTTTTAAAGCTGGGCATTGGATATTCACATGTAAAATAACAAATTCCCATACAACGATGTTCTTGTATTGTCGTTATTCAAAAACTTATAATCGTAATACTTGAAACTTTTATCAAATATTTATTTTATCATTTTCTATACATGATAAAATTTTCAAAATATTTTGATGAATGACATAAATAATGTTTAATAATATTAATAATATAACCCCACAATCGGGGGTTATATTATATGACGTGTTTAAAATATAATCTGTAAATGTTTCTACTTTACTATTCTGTGGTAAAATTGATACCTTTTATATCATCGGTATAACAGTTTTCTGCATCTTCAGGTTTCAAAAAAGTGAGACCAAAAAATATTTTTAGGTAGGTAATTGTTTATTTCTGAATTTAGATTATATTCATTACTCAAATCTAGAGCTTGAATTTTTCCACAACAACTCTGACCTAAATGGAATCGCCATCCTTTTAATTCGACCGATGGCCAAACAAATAATTCAGCCAAGCTAATTTTCTTGTGTACCTACCTAATAAATTCCGGATTATTACCTAAGTCCGTGTGTACGTAATGCTTTCCCGATTTTTTTTATTCCGTCAAATACTTTAGGTAGGTAGGTACCGATTTATTCATTCCTGCGTAATATAATAATTGTTCGTGTGTAATTTTTCTCGGGTAAAAGCGTAATGCTCATAGATATTATATACAACAGATAGATAGCCGTCTATTTATACTACAGTTGTGACCAATGTTGAAATCGGCCGCCATCTATAAAGCAGCCAATGTTTACATTTATTTTACATTTATTTATATACATATATATATGTATATAAATATATACTATGATAATATTATTTTGTAAACAATGCCTGCTTTGCAAATGGCAGCCGACTTCCATGACAAAAAGGAGATGGTTATCTATAGTTGTTGTATATATCTAAGGTAATGATTTAGATCAGCTGAACCCTAGGGGTCATCAATTAATATTTTTGGAGGGCCACATTATGAATCTGAAAATTTTTCGCGGGCCATTAAAATGCTAAGTACATATTTTCAACATATAATAGGACAATAGGTATTATTTTAAAATTGGATGTAATGAGAACATTATTTTCGAATTTATTATTTGTTATTGTTTTTAAACATTAAGAACATAATTAATATTACAAACATTTGAAAAATTACCGTAACCTAACTGTTTAATAAATCGAAAAAATAAATCAAAGCAAATAACACGAAAAAAGTTACAATGTAATATACAACGGAGGTAAACGACTGACTGACTGACTTTACGTAGACGTAACCCAATGACCCAATTAAAGTTTAGATAAGATAATATACTATGCGACCAATTTATCAACAGTTTTCGGTGAATCGGTGAAAACCAATAACATTTAACAAAAATAATAATTTACAATAATAACACCTAGAATATATAGATTTTAGAATGTTGTAATATGTGTTTTTATTTTTTGTCTGCGGGCCGGATAAAATTTGTTCACGGGCCGGCATTTGGTGACCCATGCTTTAGATCCAAGCCCGGATTAAGACATTTTGAGGCCCAGGGGCCAAAGTTTTAAATGAGGCCCTTGTAGGAAAAAAAAATATTAATGTATATAATGTGTTCCGGGGTGAAGTGACCAGCCGACGTCATATAAAAGTATGCCAAAATGATAAAGAAATAGCCTTTGGGTCTAAATTTTTTATTTTTTAAGTTATGGGCAAACTTTTTTTATCAAAATCATACATATCACGCATTTGTTTATGTATTTTCAAAAGTCTTTAACATTTTTATGCATTTTTTTTTTATTTTAAAGCTATTTAATTGTCCTATCAACACTCCAAAATACGCAATTGAACTAGAAATGCACTAATTATTTTTATTAAATTAAAAAAGCAGAAAAAAGTTGGCAAAAATTAGCATTTTTTAAAGGAAATCGTGTATTATTCCAAATAATTTATGACTTGGTATGGGTTTTTTGTTTTTTGTATTATTCTGCTGAATTATACTGAATAACACATTAATATACCTAGAATACCTTGAAAGTTTTGTTTTCATAATATATTCCTGTTAATCGTCACAATCTTAGTTTTCCTAGGATTGACTCAGTTAATTGGTCGTCATTCGTTTAGTTTTATACTATTCGGTAAATTTTAGTTGTTACCTATGATACAAAAAACAAAAACTCATAGTTAATAATAAATTATTTGGAATAATGTACAATTTCCTTTTAAAAATACTAATTTTTGCCAACTTTTTATTCTTTTTTTAAATTTAATAAAAATAATTAGCACATTTCTGGTTTAATTGCGTATGTCAATAGGACAATTAAATAGCTTTAAAATAAAATTACGTCAAAATGTTGTAAAGTTTTGAAGATACATAAACAAATAATTGATACGCATGGTTTTGATAAAGAGAAGTTAATTGCTCATAACCAAGGCTTTAGGCATTTGCATATTTTTCTAGAAAGTGCATATTGAAATTCTGATTCAATACAAATTCGAATCATAGTACGTATATTTCAAATACAAAAATTTTTGTTGCATAATTTTGCATATTTTAGGTTATTTTTGTGTGAATTTGCATATTTTAGGTTTAAGAACATTTTTTTGCATATTTCATTGATTTTACGAAAACATTTTTTTTTACTTTATAGTTTAACAAAAAAATATTAGATTTATGACAACCAAAATTCTAAATTTTATAATATCGTGTTATACCCAATGCACTCCACAATAATATTACAATCTCTATAATAATAGTACTGAGAACTCGTAGGTATTAGTCAAGGTTATAGATACGATAGATATTAGATACGAGATATACGTGACTGCCGACGGGCCCGTATTTATTTTTACCCAAATTTGAAATTTACCACTGCAATAATATATTGTACCATGATATAAAATATACATTGAAAATCGTACGTAATTCCTAAACAATTATGTCGTTATTAGGTCGTTATCAGTTTAAACACAACATTATTATTTCTGTTCATTGTAATACTACGTAGGTATATCGCGTGCTAGTGACTTCATTGTACAGTTAGTATACTAGTACACTAGTCAGTAGTTAGTGTTTCGCCCATCGAGAATCGCAGTGCCATTTTTATTTAATATATTTTCAGACTTCATTGACTTCATAATGCCTAAAGATAAACAATCATTGTCTACACGACTTAAATCTTTAATTTCTGAGTTTGGTGAAGATGTGTTTTCCATAGATAATGTTGTTTTATTTTGTAAACATTGCGAAGTTAAAGTTGATCCCGAAGGACGATCCAGTATTACACAACACATAAGAACAGAAAAACATCGTCGCGCTATAGATCGTCAATTAAATCAAAAAACTCAAAACAGCCAACAACTATTAACAAATCTAACGTCGAAAAAATCAACTTTTAATATGGATTTATGCAGAACATTGATATCAGCTAATATACCACTGAACAAGTTACAAAATACAGAGTTTCGTAAATTTTTACAGTTATACACCTAAAAAGATATTTTTAGTAGGAACTCAAGAAGATTAAAGTTTGATGACACACAGGATGACACAGCTACACATAAGGGATGCAGCGCGGTACCTAATATAAATTTGTAATTTTGTATGTACAATTTATTTTGTTAAATAAATTGCATAGTTTCGCATATTTTCCAATTTTTTACTGCATATTATACCGCATATTTTGATGTTTTTTAACGCATATGTATGCGCATATAAGAGTACTTTTTAGCGCTTAAAGTTCCGAGCCTTGCTCATAACTAAAAAAATTAAAAGTTAGATTCAATCTTTAAAGGGTATTTGTTCATCATTTTTGGTATACTTTCATATGACGTTGGCCGGTCACTTCACCCTGGAACACATTGTATATTATTTAATATTTTTTTTTTCGTAAAAGGGCCTCATTTAAAACATATTATTATTTATTTAAAATTGTAAAATATAAGCCAAGTTGAATTTAAAATACTATTAGATTATTCGAATTAACGAAGAAAAACCAGTGTATTAGAAAATACCTAAGCGATTGCTCGGATATTCTCTAAGTCCCGTAATACTTCGCCAACGGAAATAATCTAAGTCGTAAAACAAAAATGTGATAATTAAGAAATATAATAATTGAATATAATTTAAAACAATGTAAAACAAAAACATTAAGTAGTCATATTTTATAGATTTTAAAAAAAATGTCAGTGGGGCGAGATACACCTAGGCACGTAGTTTTTATATTAAAGACATAACGTTATTTATATGTTAAAAAAAGGTGGGTAAGTGGATGTCGCTCTGCTGTACAGTAGGTTACAAGTGGGTCACTGTATAATGGATGGTATTAAATTTGAATTCAATGATATAATATCATTGTATAAGAAAAACGATTCTGAGCGGAGACGGTATGTCAGTCTAGGTATAAGACATATTATATACTTATCTATGGTATTAAAAAAAAAAATTGACCTATATATAGGTACCTATAGTAAATTCCAAATTAATCATATCATAATATCTATTAGCTAGGTACTTATAACGCGATATACATCAACAAAAAACCGTGGTACTATCATAGATATATAATAGTATACTTTAGAAGTTTCAAGTACCCACGAATAATATTATACAATCACAACAAAATAAGTAATAACTAATAAATAGTTATCCTAGGTTTTTAATATGTAATTTCGTCCAAATTTGTACTTAAAATGACTATAAAAATAAACTGTGTAAATGTATTTTTTAGATTTTTTGGTAACAGAATTAATTACTTACGTGGAATCTTGTTTTAAATTTTTAGTTCTTAGATACAAAAATTGAACATTTTATACATTTTTAACTACAAAATAATTTTTCAAATTAATATTAAATAAAT
>NC_042493.1:108527532-108535023 GCF_005508785.2 Acyrthosiphon pisum
AAAAAATAAAAAAAAAATAAAAAAACACACATCATTGTAAAATCAATAGATTCATCGTTCCACTCAGAATCTAAAAGAAAATGATTACGTTGATCTTTAAGTTGTCTATAGCAATCAAAAATTCTAGTCTATATCATTGCCCACACTGTTTTAAGAAACCCAAGAGGTATAAATCATTGAAATATAAACCAAATATTTTTTTCTTTCACACATCTTTGATCATAAAAAGTTAATGTTAATAGGATGTAAAAAAAAATTTTCTCCTAGGAAAAATGACTACACATAGTATGCATACTTCGTAAAAAATAAACATCACTATACACGGAAAAAAAATATTAGTTGATACAACTGATTAAATGGTTAGGCCAATCATAATCTCAGGTTAATATAGTGACACAATAAATATATGGTTGGGGGTACTAAAATGAATTAGTTGAATTAATATAGTTGGAATATCCATAAAATAATAGTTGGAATAATAGTATAATACTATAAAATAAATAGTAAGATCAGCCATAACGAATAGTTGGAATAACCATAATGAATATAGTTGAAATTACTATTTTATATGGTTACAAAAATTCATTTTAGTACTGTCAACTAAACACAATGTTTGATATAAATAAATAAAATGTTACGCCAACTAAAAATTATCCAACTATTTACTATGACCTTTTTTTTTTTTCCGTGTAGGCACATAGAAATAAATAATGAATAATGTATTAAAGTATCACTTTATTTATAATTATAATTTACAAGCTTTTTTTTCTTTCTAAATAATCATCGATTTTTTTTTTTTTAGGTGACTTATTTAGTGTTACATAGCCTTTAATAATATGTATTTTTAATTACAGTTTCAAAACATAAAATTTTATTTTAAGTTTACAATTTTTTTTTTCAATTTGATGTTACTATATATATTGTTATTTTAAAAAGTATATGAATAAAGATTATAATATAAACTTAAAAATAAATACTGTAATTTGAACGTAATATTTATGTGCATTTATATTATATTCGTCGATTTGATGAATGGTTAGTAATCACGGACTAAAAATAAGGTTAGTGTTCTAGGGTTAACGAAAAAAGTAATGGACAAATCAGAGGCCCCTAAACAAATTCTAACTTTCGAGGCCCTTTTGTTTAGATCGTAGAATGGACCAATGGTTCAATGGTACAGCGTCCGTGGAGGTTGAATGAACAGAATTCCTACCGTTGGGGACCATTTGGTAATTTGTAAATGTGTACCGATCGAACGAACAAAAGTACCTACTCGTTACTGCTTTATAATCAAAGACCCTGATTACAGGAGCTCCGCGTATTCACCAGTGGGTCGTCTTTTGTTTCCGTCGTAGTTTAGGTTATAAAGATTAATATTATTATTTTTTCACCCTGTGTGCTCAACCCTGTGTGCCTTGTCTGGCTACGATAATAAACAGGCGCTTTTCAATAATTCATTTTTAATAATAAAAAATTATTTAATAATATAATATTATTTAATAAGGTATCATCAGATTTGTGACCGTGAAATCAGAAAGTAGTGTTTTTCTTGGTTTCATTCATGTGCTTTGTACAGTACTCGGCGAGATTGCAGTAGACATATTAGGTACGTATACTATGCATACTTAGCGTGCTATGCCTTTATAAAATACGACACGCGATACCTAACCACCCAACTATTCTGTAGATGACTGGATTAACTACCACGCGAAAACTTACACACCAAGACGCAATCATCATTCTATAGGAGACCGGAATACAGGTGTCGTATACATTCCAAGACTGAGTGATCAAGGCTACCTACGTCCGTTGATCGAGTTCTCTTTTCTGAGTTCAGATAACTGTCTACTGATACTCTACATTTTCAAAATGCATAAGTGTTTAGTATGTGGCAATAGATCTAATAATACCCGGGTCAGTCGTCCGGGGGTTATTTATCATGGGTGAGTATCAATAAATTGGTTCTAGAAATTTACTCACTCAAACTGTTGTGAAAAAAACGCACATGAATTTTTGAATCATATCATTGACATGGTTCATTATCCTGGTGCGGGATACTGTGAAAACATTTTGAACCGGTTTAGCTTAGTCCTTTCTACTTTGTATTCCTAACCTAACATTAGCAATTTATTGTATTCATTGATATTTGTTTTGAATATAGAATTCCCAAGGATGCATACATAAGAAGAAAATGGCTTAAAGTTTTTGGAATTGATCGTTGTTATGATTGGCAACGTGTATGTAGTGATCATTTTTTAGAAGAAAACTATAAGCCAGGAGCAAAGCGATTTTTATTTTCAAATACTATTCCCCAACCTTATGATCGAAATGGTTTTCCTTCTAAGTAATATTTTTGGATTTCTATAATTAAATTTTAAAAATTGGCTTATTATTATGAAAGTGATTACATAGAATCTAAATTTTACAGTGGGAAAAAAATTGAAAATGCTGTTGTAAATAATTTTAAATCATCAAGATGGCCAACTAAATGTCTTACTAGAAACAATGAGGATATGAGTTATGAAAATATGCCGGTCAGTAAATAAGTATTAATATTTTTAAAAAAACATGGTCAATACAGTCTGATATCTTTATCTTTTTTATAAACCATGCTTTCTTTATTGAATATGTAGGACCTTGTTCTTCAACGTCCTGGTTTCTCTTCTGTAGTATTTCTAATTATTATTTATTAGACATCAGTATTCTTCTCTATATATTGATATAGATTACATAGTTATTCCCTTTCATTATACATGAGTCATAGGGTCATAGTCATAGTCAGAGCTAGTGAGTTCATGCGCTAAAAAATGCCTAAAAAAGTTCAGAAAATGCATTTATATGCACTAAAAATCTAAAAATATGTAGATTAAAAAATAAAAATACTATAAGTAAATTTTGGATTAACAAAACACGTCCATTCATATTATTAAAAGTTATATTTTATTATATTAATGTACCCAATTTGAAAAAATATATAAATCAATTTAATTCAATTTAATTAATAATAATCAATAAAACGATATCCAGTCAGTCCAGTCCAGTCAGCTCATTTTAAATCTAAACATTTTAAATCCAATTTATTAAACAATACAAAATACTTAATTAAATAATTTATATTTACTTAAGAAGTTGCATTGCACAATAAGAATTTTTTTAATGTTGTCGAGTCTGAATGAACGGCGATTAGATGTGACTAAATTGGTGTATATTGATAATGATCTTTCAACGTCAGCAGAGGTGATTGGTGCATATTTAAAACACGAAAAATCATTAAGTGTCATGTCTTCCGGTAAGTTGTGTGTTTGCTATTGATAAACATTCAAAATTCGATTTTATATAAATCAAATTTGCTTGCAGCGTTTGACAACACGTTTAATTCCCGTTGACACGTTTTTTTATTTCATTTATTATTTCGGTGTAGCAACTATCAATATATCCAATCCGCAACGTAGGTTAAGCAGGAATATTTTGTCCAGTAAACTTGGCAAGAAAATCTTTAAGCTGCGGATTGTTCAACTTGTTTAACGGAATATTAGCTATTAACATAGCTGTGCACAGATCAAAATTAAACTCTCATTTTTTCGTAGTTTTAGGGATAAGTTGTTGCAAACATTTTCTTTCCTTACATGTTTTGAGTTTCTCAGTATTAATATTTTGCACAACACTAAAGCGTTTTACACTCGCAACTTTTACTTCGCAAACCTTACAAAATAATATTTTATTGTCGGCCGAGAATATATTTTCACCAAATTCATTTACTAATTGTCTTAGTTTACAAGCCGATGACGGTTTTTCTTTCGGCATGATCGCTAATTTCAAAACAAAATTTAAAAATATATAAGATTTTCAAAATATTGTTAAACTGAACAAACGTTCATACACATATGTCACAATAACGACTGAAATATAGTCTAGAATAAGCCACTGTAAAAGTATCAAGATTCAAGAAGATAAGTCAGATAAGATTCAAGACTATATTTTCATATAACATGTTTTCTACTAATTGCTTAATGTGGGCTACGTACCTATACGTTCATATACGTACGTTTGTACTCGCTTTATCTGGTCTGTACGTTTTATTTTTAATAATTTGATGTTGCGAAAACTCCCATATATTTTATACTGTGTAAAAATATAAATTATTGCATTTTGATCAAATTTCGGTAAAAATATGCAAAATAAAATAGAAAAACGCATAAATATGCCAAATAGTAAAAAAAAAACCTCTAAATAAGCAAAATTATGCAACATAAAATTTCACATACTTAACCACAGTACTTTGATATGGATTTCTTTGTCACCCAGCATTAAATACGACTTAGCAAGATTGATATGCAAATGGATGAACTCACTAGCCTTGTACATGACAGTATGAATTTCTATTTTAAAATAGAAACTGAACATTTTTGATATATTTTAATGCGTACATAATATTTAAACTAATATTTTGTAACATATAAAATCAAAATGGTCAACTAATAAATGTGTGTGTCTATTTACTGTAGGGAAATAATCATCTTGTAGGCTGTTCATTATATCATAATATACAAATAAATATGTGACACAACTCGTTTTGCATCATATACTGTACAGCCAACGAGGTACTAAGAATCACTGATTGTAATTATCAATAATTGCTTTTAGCTTACACCTGAACCACATAGCAATGTTTGTGAAAGGTTATCAAGTGTTATCAAGGACCGTACTTTAAAACTGGGAATACGATGTTCCATTAAAAATTGCTTGAACAGGCTTTCAAAGGATCTCAGTCTCTTTGGCTATCCTAAGGATTTGACGCTGAGAAAAAAGTGGATGGAAAAATGCGGGTTAAAAAAAGATCCTGATAAAATAGTAATAAGTGGTACAAGAGTTTGTAGTGCTCATTTTGAACTTGATTGTTTCGTGAACACTAAAATAAAGAACAGATTGAAACCAGGCGCTGTTCCATCGTTATTTTTAGATAATGGTAAGAAAAAAAATGAATTACTTGTTATTTTATTTTATTTTAACTTTTTAATTATTAATCAGCATTCTATTATTATTGCTAAGGTAAATACAAGGTTTTATTTTGCAATATTATATAATAACTTTAAACTTTTTTTTTTAAAAGAAAATATGTACAATATTATAATCTTCTTACGTTTTAATATAAGAAAGAAGGTTTTATTAATAAATTAGAATAAAGCAAACCCATGCAGTAAAAACTCTAGTTCATAACTACAATTCCTTTTTCTTTATATTATAATATATATATATTTAATAATGTTAAGTTGCAACTGCAATATGTAATTATTGATTTAAACATTTTGATATTAATTAATTCCATATTAATTTTCAATAATCTATCCTTAATGACCACAGAAAATATAAAACTTACTTATTCTGGTGGGTTATACATGCTTAAAATTGTAATTTCCCCTCTTAAATCAGTTAATCCAATATGATGACTTGGGAATGTTCTTTTAAATAATCTTTCTCTGATGTTATATTTCTTTTTTATAATAAAATTGTATTTAAAATCTGTATATTAATTTAAAATTAAAATTATTTTTTCAAATCATTAGCTTTGCCTGTGTCAATTATTGATGTGCCTGTATTGAGTACATGTGAAGATCAATTCATAAGCCCAATAGAAAATGAAGCTGCTGAACAGTCATTGTCAGAAAAAAATAATTTAAAAGGTAATATGTTTTGACAGTGTTGTATTACATCGATGTTAGACTTACTGGTACAACCCCACAATTGAATGCCATATATCCAGATCAGTTTTATTCTTGCTACATACAGTAGACATTTGTTTTCGATAGTCAACTCGGAGTGAGGTCTGACTTACCAATAAAGTTTTCTAATTTTTTCTTTAATCTAAATTTTTTTCTGACGGACGTGGTGTTTTCAGTTTAGACGTGAGTCAAGGTGCATTCCAAGATATTTTGATGAATCTTTTTGTGGGATTGGTGATTGATTCAGTACTATTTGTATGTTTTTGGTTTTGTGTAACGTTTAGTTAACGTCCACCGATTTATCGCCATTGATCTTAATTTTCCAACGTCTTGTCCAATTAAAGATATTGTCAATTGACCTCTGTAAGTTAACAGTTGCAGTGATCTGACTATTACGTGTTGACAAAATTTCCGTATCATCGGCAAACATGGCTAATGTGATGTTATTATTGTTTTGTATGTCGGCCGTAAGAGTAGGTACAGGATATGTCCTAGAACACTACCTTGCGGTACTCCCGCTGATATTCGGTTATCGCTTCTTTGTATATGACTTAAAATTCACGATCGGTCAAGTATGATTCAAGAAGTGTACACCAGGTAAGTGGCAGTTGATCACGCAGTTTGATGAGGAATCCTTTGTGCTAGACTGTCAAAAGCCTGGGCTACGTCAACGAATACTCCACAGCAGTACTTTTTTTCTTTAAGAAATTTACTAATTACCTTAGTAACTCGATGTACTTGATCGATTGTTGAATGTTTGTTGCGAAATCCAAACTGATGTTCTGGTTTAAGATTTTTTTCCTCTATAATCGGTTTTAGGCGTTTAAGCAGAAGTTTCTCTAAAAGTTTAGATAAACTTGGTAGGAGTGATATCGGTTGGTATAATACGATATTTTCAGGTGGTTTTCCAGGTTTGAGCAGCATGAAAACTTGTGCTCGTTTCCATTGTTCTGGAATATATTCCGTGTGCCAAATAGCGTTGTATATGTGTGTAAGATGAATGATGGCCTTCTTTGGAAGTTATTAACCATAATTCCTTTTTCTTTATATTATAATATATATAAATATATAAATATACATTTTGATTTTAATTAATTCCATATTAATTTTCAATAATCTATTCTTGACGACCACAGAAAATATAAAACTTACTTATTCTAGTTGATTATACATAGTTAAAATAGTTATTTCCCCTCTTAAATCAGTTAATCCAAGATAATGACTTGGGAATGTCGTTTTAAATAATCTTTCTCTGATGTTATATTTCTGTTTTATAATAAAATTGTATTTAAAATTAAAATTATTTTTTCAAATCATTAGCTTTGCCTATGTCAATTAATGAGGTGCCTGTATTGAGTACATGTGAAGATCAATTCATAAGCCCAATAGAAAATGAAGCTGCTGAAAAGTCATTGTCAGATAAAAATAATTTAAAAGGTAATATGTAAAAAATTCTTACTAAAAGACATTTTAACTTGTACTATTAATGTTAAATCCAACATTAATATTAAATACTGAATAAATTAATAACCTTTCAGATAATACAGATAATACTTCCATGATAATTGACCTTACAATTGATGATTCGTCTAATAGTCCATTGTCCATTACTTTGGAACCAATTGAAAAAAGAAAAAACTGCAATGCTGAAGAATTTTCAAGGGATGAAGACGGGATTATTTTTAAATTGTCTAAGGAAGTTTTACTTCCTAGTTTATATTGGAAGAGTGAACATCTTAATTCACAAAATGCAACACTGTTTTATGAACAA
>NC_042493.1:108535073-108543869 GCF_005508785.2 Acyrthosiphon pisum
TTAGCGACTGACAAAAATTTAAGTACTTCTAGCGGTTCGATTTAAAAAATGTAAAGATGTTTTAATTGGTCAACAAGTCTACTTTGCATCGGTCGGACCATATTTTCTATATTTTTGATATTTTTGAATATATTCAATACTAAAAGTTTATAAATTTATAAAATGTAAAATATTTATTCTCGTCAATAATTTTTCTAAAATTGAAAGTGCTCCGACCGATGCAAAGTAAACTTGTTTACCAACACAAACATCTTTACATTTTTTTAAATCGAACCACTAGGAGTACCTTAATTTTTGTCAGTGCGACGGCTATTTCACGTCCATGAATTGCAGGTTTTGAATATTTTGATCTAGATTCTAGACATTGAATGACTTGCGCGTGTGCGTCCGTGCGACCATAAATCAGACAAGAAATAACAATGTATTGTAAATTGATGCGGGTCGCGGGTGATGGTTATAGGTGAGTATACACACACTAATGATCATTAATTACTACACACACAAAGACGATCAGAAATCAAAGGAACGAAACAATTGCCTAAACACAACTCCTTAAAAATGACACATTTGCAGGGGCCTTAACAATTTCCGGATTATCACCTAAGTCCGTGTGTACGTAATACTTTTCCGATTTTTTTTATTCCGTCAAATACTTTACCGATTTATTCATTCCTGCGTAATATAACTGTTTGTGTGTATTTTTTGTCGGGTAAATGTGTAATGCTCATTAGAGACATTGTATACAACAACTAGATAGCCGTCTTTATACTGCCGTTGTGACCAATGTTGAAATCGGCCGCCATCTATAAAGCAGGCAATGCTTACATTTATTTTACATTTATTTATACACATTTATACCATGATAATATTATTTTGTAAACAATACCTGCTTTGCAAATGGCGGCCGACTTCCATGACAAGAAGGAGTCGGATATCTAGTTGTTGCATATATCTATGGTAATGGTTTAGATCAGGGGTCACCAATTAATATTTTTGGAGGGCCTCATTATGAATCTGAAAAATTTTCGCGGGCCATTAAAATTCTAAGTAGGTACATACTTTCAACATATAGGTAATAGGACAATAGGTATTGTTTTAAAATTGGATGTGATGAGAACATTATTTTCGAATTTATTATGTGTTATTGTTTTTAAACATTAAGAACATAATTAATATTACAAACATTTGAAAAATTACCGTAACCCAACTGTTTAATAAATCGAAAAAATAAATCAAAACCAATAACACGAAAAAAAATTACAATGTAATATACAACGGCGGTAAACGACTGACTGACTGACTTTACGTAGACGTAACCCAATGACCCAATTAAAGTTTAGATAAGATAATATACTATGCGACCAATTTACCGACAGTTTTCGGTGAATCGGTGAAAACCAATAATATTTAACAAAAATAATAATTCACAATAATAACACATAGAATATAGATTATAGAATGTTGTAATGTGTGTTTTTATTTTTTGTCTGCGGGCCGGATAAAATTTGTTCGCGGGCCGCCATTTGGTGGTGACCCATGCTTTAGATCGTAGAATGGACCAATGGTTCAATGGTACAGCGTCCGTGGAGATTGAATGAACAGAATTCCTACCGTCGGGGACCATTTGGTAATTTGTAAATGTGTACCGGTCGAACGAACAAAAGTACCTACTCGTTACTGCTTTATAATCAAAGACCGTGACTACAGGTGTTCCACGCAACACTAGTCGGTCGTCTTTGTTTTCGTCGTAGTTAAGGTTATAAACATGACAACAGACAAAGTAGGTTAATATTATTATTTTTTTATCCTGTGTGCTTGTCTGGCTACGATAATAAATAGGCGCTTTTCAAGCATTAATTTTTATTAACACAAATAATATATCATCAGATTTGTGACTGTGAAATCAAAAAGTTATGTTTTACTTGGTTTCATTCGTGTGCTTTGTACAGTACTCGACGAGATTGCGGTAGACATATTAGGTACGTATTATACTTAAAGCATACTGTAACGGGCCACCGTCAACAGTTGCAAAGTAGGATGTAATTTGGAATGACCAAACCGAAGTAGTAATAAATTGTAGTTTATTTAGTTCAGTATAATAATATTATAATCATTTCTAACTTCACTTTATTTAAATTATAGTAAACGAGATGTGACTGCGTATTTAAAATAGATGTCTATTCGAGTTAAGGTTGGCTGCTCGTCTGATGGACACTTGTCCATCGACGTATCTCATCGGGTAGTTCTATTCAATCCCTACTATGGCATTTTTAATATAAAAATGGTATACGTGCCGCATACACCTGAGGTCATTTCGGACGTCATTCAAATAATCATATTATTTCTGGATTACATTATTTTGTACAAAACCATAAATTTTGTACTGTTCAGTGATTAGGTTTTCCTAGAATATTCATATCTATCATAGAATTACTATCACGTGTTCCGTAGCGCGTCGTGCGGTACCCTTGTATTATTACTATTAAATGTTCACCTATGCGCGCCGCCGGGGTTACGTGCTTTTTGTAGCAATTAGATATATTTTAGTATTATTCCTATTAATGCATGCCACTTGCTGTCGTATTTAAATATATTAATTGATTACGTAGTCACAGCTCGTTACAATACTATGCCATTATAAAATATGACATGCGATACCTAACCACCCAACTATACTGTAGATGACTGGATTAACTACCACGAGAAAACTTACACACCAAGACACAATCATCGGTCTGTAGGAGACCGGAATACAGGTGTCGTATACATTCCAAGACTGAGTGATCAAGGCTACCTACGTCCGTTGATCGAGTTCTCTTTTCTGAGTTCAGATAACTGTCTACTCATACTCTACGTATCAAAAATGCATAAGTGTATAGTATGTGGCAATAGATCTATTTATACCCGGTTCAGTCGTCCGGGGGTTATTTATCATGGGTGAGTATCAATAAATTGGTTCTAGAAATTTACTCACTCAAACTGTTGTGAAAAAAACGCACATGAATTTTTGAATCATATTATTCACATGGTTCATTATCCTGGTGCGGGATATTGTGTAAACATTTTGAACCGGTTTAGCTTAGTACTTTCAACTTTGTATTCCTAACCTAACATTAGCAATTTATTGTATTCATTGATATTTGTTTTGAATATAGAATTCCCAAGGATGCATACATAAGAAGAAAATGGCTTAAAGTTTTTGGAATTGATCGTTATTATGATTGGCAACGTGTATGTAGTGATCATTTTTTAGAAGAAAACTATAAGCCAGGATTAAAGCGATTTTTATTTTCAAATGCTATTCCCCAACCTTATGATCGAAATGGTTTTCCTTCTAAGTAATATTTTTGGATTTCTATAATTAAATTTTAAAAATTGGCTTATTATTATGAAAGTGATTACATAGAATCTGAATTTTACAGTGTGGAAAATATTGAAAATGCTGTTGTAAATAATTTTAAATCATCAAGATGGCGAACTAAATGTCTTACTAGAAACAATGAGGATATGAGTAATGAAAATATGCTGGTCAGTAAATAAGTATTAATATTTTTAAAAAAACATGGTCAATACAGTCTGATATCTTTATCTTTTTTATGATTTTCCATGCTTTCCTTATTGAATATGTAGGACCTTGTTCTTCAACGTCCTGGTTTCTCTTCTGTAGTACTTCTAATTATTATTTATTAGACATCAGTATTCTTCTCTATATATTGATATAGATTACATAGTTATTCCCTTTCATTATACATGAGTCATAGGGTCATAGTCAGAGCTAGTGAGTTCATGCTCTAAAAAATGCCTAAAAAAGTTCAGAAATATGCATTTATATGCACTAAAAATCTAAAAATATGTAGATTAAAAAATAAAAATACTATAAGTAAATTTTGGAATAACAAAACACGTCCATTCATATTATTAAAAGCTATATTTTATTATATTAATGTACCCAATTTGAAAAAATATATAAATCAATTTAATTCAATTTAATTAATAATAATCAATAAAACGATATCCAGTCAGTCCAGTCCAGTCAGCTCATTTTAAATCTAAACATTTTAAAGCCAATTTATTAAACAATACGAAATACTTAATTAAATAATTTATATTTACTTAAGAAGTTGCATTGCACAATAAGAATTTTTTTAATGTTGTCAAGTCTGAATGAACGGCGATTAGATGTGACTAAATTGGTGTATATTGATAATGATCTTTCAACGTCAGCAGAGGTGATTGGTGCATATTTAAAACACGAAAAATCATTAAGCAGGAATATTTTGTCCAGTACACTTGGCAAGAAAATCTTTAAGCTGCGGATTGTTCAACTTGTTTAACGAAATATTAGCTATTAACATAGCTGTGCACAGATCAAAATTAAACTCTCATTTTTTCGTAGTTGTAGGGATAAGTTGTTGCAAACATTTTCTTTCCTTACATTTTTGCAGTCGGTGAAATTATGTTTTGAGTTTCTCAGTATTAATATTTTGCACAAAACTAAAGCGTTTTACACTCGCAACTTTTACTTCGCAAATCTTACAAAATAATATTTTATTGTCGGCCGAGAATATATTTTCACCAAATTCATTTACTAATAGTCTTAGTTTACAAGCCGATGACGGTTTTTCTTTCGGCATGATCGCTAATTTCAAAACAAAATTTAAAAATATATAAGATTTTCAAAATATTGTTAAACTGAACAAACGTTCATACACATATGTCACAATAACGACTGAAATATAGTCTAGAATAAACCACTGTAAAAGTATCAAGATTCAAGAAGATAAGTCAGATAAGATTCAAGACTATATTTTCATATAACATGTTTTCTACTAATTGCTTAATGCGGGCTACGTACTTATACGTACAAACGTTTGTATACGTACGTTTGCTCTCGCTTTATCTGCTCTATACGTTTTAATTTAATCATTTGATGTTGCGAAAACTCCCATATATTTTATACTGTGTAAAAATATAAATTATTGCATTTTGATCAAATTTCGGTAAAAATATGCACAATAAAATAGAAAAACGCATAAATATGCCAAATAGTCAAAAAAAAAAAACCTCTAAATAAGCAAAATTATGCAACATAAAATTTCACATACTTAACCACAGTACTTTGATATGGATTTCTTTGTCACCCAGCATTAAATACGACTTAGCAAGATTGATATGCAAATGGATGAACTCACTAGCCTTGTACATGACAGTATGAATTTCTATTTTAAAATAGAAACTGAACATTTTTGATATATTTTAATGCGTACATAATAAACTAATATTTTGTAACATATAAAATCAAAATGGTCAACTAATAAATGTGTGTATCTATTTACTGTAGGGAAATAATCATCTTGTAGGCTGTTCATTATATCATAATATACAAATAAATATGTGACACAACTCGTTTTGCATCATATACTGTACAGCCAACGAGGTACTAAAAATCACTGATTGTAATTATCAATAATTGCTTTTAGCTTACACGTGAACCACATAGCAATGTTTGTGAAAGGTTATCAAGTGTTATCAAGGACCGTACTTTAAAACTGGGAATACGATGTTCCGTTAAAAATTGCTTGAACAGGCATTCAAAATATCTCAGTCTCTTTGGCTATCCTAAGGATTTGACGCTGAGAAAAAAGTGGATGGAAAAATGCGGGTTAAAAAAAGATCCTGATAAAATAGTAATAAGTGGTACAAGAGTTTGTAGTGATCATTTTGAACTTGATTGTTTCGTGAATACTAAATTAAAGAATAGATTAAAACCAGGCGCTGTTCCATCGTTATTTTTAGATAATGGTAAGAAAAAAATGAATTACTTGTTATTTTATTTTATTTTAACTTTTTAATTATTAATCAGCATTCTATTATTATTGCTAAGGTAAATACAAGGTTTTATTTTGCAATATAATATAATAACTTTAAACTTTTTTTTTAAAAAGAAAATATGTACAATATTATAATCTTCTTACGTTTTAATATAAGAAAGAAGGTTTTATTAATAAATTAGGATAAAGCAAACCCATGCAGAAAAAACTCTAGTTCATAACCACAATTCCTTTTTCTTTATATTATAATATATATATTTAATAATGTTAAGTTGCAACTGCAATATGTAATTATTGATTTAAACATTTTGATATTAATTAATTCCATATTAATTTTCAATAATCTATCCTTAATGAACACAGAAAATATAAAACTTACTTATTCTGGTTGGTTAAACATGCTTAGAATAGAATTTTCCCCTCTTAAATCAGTTAATCCAAGATAATGACTTGGGAATGTTCTTTTAAATAATCTTTCTCTGATGTTATATTTCTTTTTTATAATAAAA
Organism: Acyrthosiphon pisum; assembly: GCF_005508785.2. Lineage (NCBI taxonomy): Eukaryota > Metazoa > Arthropoda > Insecta > Hemiptera > Aphididae > Acyrthosiphon > Acyrthosiphon pisum. Next base: position 108,541,414 of record NC_042493.1, read on the forward strand.
TTGTATTTAAAATCTGTATATTAATTTAAAATTAAAATTATTTTTTCAAATCATTAGCTTTGCCTATGTCAATCAATGAGGTGCCTGTATTGAGTACATGTGAAGATCAATTCATAAGCCCAATTGAAAATAAAGCAGCTGGACAGTCATTGTTAGAAAAAAATAATTTAAAAGGTAATATGTAGAAAATTCTTACTAAAATACATTTTAACTTGTTTTTTAATTCCAACATTAATATCAAATACTTTTTTTTATTTTATTTTATTAAATGCCCTGAGGCTTTGTATTATTTAAACGATCTAAAGGTCTTTATAAATATGTTTGACAATTATACATATTTTACATACTAGATATAAATTATATATATATTACTCGTTGATGGAGTCACTTCCAATGAAGTGCCTCCTGCCTTAATCTAAAATCTTAAACTAAGTTGTATGGTTTTAGACGCTTAAGACGTCTGATATCCTTGGAGTTATCTAATAGTTGGATGGCCAATGAATTGACATGGTGATCTAGCCTCATCTCGTGTTTGCGAGCAAACCTTTGGATTTGTCTGCTATCGTAGGCAACATCATATCACTGTGAATTGCGTTGTTTCTTTCGAACCGGTAGGCTGCAGTGATGGTACGAAGGGCAATGTTTTGACAGCGTTGTGTTACATCGATGTTAGACTTACTGGCACAACCCCACAGTTGAATGCTACATATCCAAATCGGTTTTATTCTTGCTACATACAGTAGACATTTGTTTTCAATAGTCAACTCAGAGTGAGGTCTCTAAAAGTTTAGATAGACTTGGAAGGAGTGATATCGGTTGGTATAATACGATATTTTCAGGTGGTTTTCCAGGTTTGAGCGGCATGATAACTTGTGCCCGTTTCCATTGTTCTGGAATGTATTCCGTGTGCAAAATAGCGTTGTATATGTGTGTAAGATAAATGATAGCCTTCTTTGGAAGTTCTTTCAGTATTTTTAGACTAATATCATGATAGCCTGGTGATTTTTTTGGGTTTAAGTTGTTGTCTATTTCTTTAGCAATTTCCAATGGCTAAAAATGTTTGATTTTTTCACGTGCTTTTCAGTGGTTGGCATTGAAAAATGTTGAGCTCAGAGTCAATAATGTTTATCATAAATACATTTTCAAGATGCCAAGCGTATATTTCGGCTTTTTCTTGTTGACTGCGTGCACAGGCGCCGTCTTCCTTACGGAGGGGTGGTATCTGAACACGGGGCCTCTTCATGAGTCTTGTGGCCTCCGTTATGGATAATCAATTACTTGTTATTTTATTTTGTATTAACTTTTTAATTATTAATCAGCATTCGATTATTATTGCTAAGGTAAATACAAGGTTTTATTTTTTAATATAATATAATAACTTAAAACTTTTTTTTTTAAAAGAAAAAATGTACAATATTATAATCTTCTTACGTTTTAATATAAAAAAGAAGGTTTCATTAATAAATTAGAATAAAGCAAACCCATACAGTAAAAACACTAGTTCATATTATAATATATATATACATTTTGATTTTAATTAATTCCATATTAATTTTCAATAATCTATTCTTAACGACCACAGAAAATATAAAACTTACTTATTCTAGTTGATTATACATAGATAAAATAGTAATTTCCCCTCTTAAATCATTTAATCCAAGATAATGACTTGGGAATGTCCTTTTAAATAATCTTTCTCTGATGTTATATTTCTGTTTTATAATAAAATTGTATTTAAAATTAAAATTATTTTTTCAAATCATTAGCTTTGCCTATGTCAATTAATGAGGTGCCTGTATTGAGTACATGTGAAGATCAATTCATAAGCCCAATAGAAAATGAAGCTGCTGAACAGTCATTATCAGATAAAAATAATTTAAAAGGTAATATGTAAAAAATTCTTACTAAAATACATTTTAACTTGTACTATTAATGTTAAATCCAACATTAATATTAAATACTGAAAAAATTAATAACCTTTCAGATAATACAGATAATACTTCCATGATAATTGACCTTACAATTGATGATTCGTCTAATAGTCCATTGTCTATTACTTTGGAACCAATTGAAAAAAGAAAAAACTGCAATGCTGAAGATTTTTCAAGGGATGAAGACGGGATTATTTTTAAATTGTCTAAGGAAGTTGTACTTCCTAGTTTATATTGGAAGAGTGAACATCTTAATTCACAAAATGCAACACTGTTTTATGAACAAGACACTAATGATGTAACTGTCAAGAAAGTCTATTTTGATAATAACCTTGTGCCATCTATAGAAATATATGGCAAGAAATATGAATATACAACCCCTATCACAACAATGAAAGAGTTGGAAAATCTCTTAGAAAAAATCTATCGAATTGAAAATGTTATGGTAGGGTGGATTTATGTGGACATGTTTAGGATATTTTGAAAATAGTTTAGTTCAAATGTGTTCTGGCTGTGAAGGGTTGC
>NC_042493.1:108544272-108547052 GCF_005508785.2 Acyrthosiphon pisum
GTTTTAAAATTTTTTCCATGATTTTAAGCTGTCAAAAATGACATTATTTTGTTTACTTTTTTTTCTATAATTTTTAATTGTTTACTTTTTTAGTGATAACATATTTTTTGAGTTCCATATTCTAAAGCAGAATGTTTTTTGTAGTACTTAGATATTTTTTTATAATTTAGAGCGCGTATTTGTATGCACTTGCATATTTATTCTGGTTGATCGTATGGTATGCTGTGTGAGCACAGCATTTGTTTCATAACATAAATATTTTTACTATGAAACATTTATGGTGCATATTTTGCATATTTCGACATTCATAGTTTTGATTAATATCAAAATTAATTAATACGTTTACTCGTAGGTGTAAACGGTTTTCACAGGGAGTTAATAATTTTTCTTATGTATTAAAACCACCGACAAAACACAAACTTTTATTTAAGTAGCTACTTACCTAAGTAAATTCTTTTTAGGATACATTTTTAATGTTAAGAGAATGCCACACAGTAATTTATTTTCTCCGTCTTACAAAAAAAAAAATGATATATTTTGCGAAACATAGCAAATTTACTTTAGAGCTTAAAAATAAGAGCGAATTGACTATAAAACTTGATGGTAAGAACATTATCTGTGTTTTGTATGTTGTTTTTTTACAATATATGGTTATTAATCCATACAAATCCGTGCTCCAGTTATAAGTATTTTAAACTTCAATGAATGTATGTGAAAACGCTACATATAATATTATGCTTATGTAATTCAAAATACATGTTTTAACTCAAAAGGTTAAAAAACTTAAAATGGCTTATGGTATAATATATATGATAAAAATATTGCTTTGTAATGAGTAAACATTATGTAAATACATTTATTTTCTGAAAGAGCGAGTGTCTTAAGTCCAAATAGAAAACCCTGTATATTAGTTACTTATTATAATAGTATTTATTTCAAATATATTTCATTTTATAGGATGCTGAAAAAAGAGAGTTTATATTACAACTAAGAAGAGAAAGGGCAGAAATTATGAAGAATTCGTCAACTCAATGTCACGTTAAAACAATCAGGAATTTCTAAATGAAGCCATAAATATTATGTATTGTATTTGCCCATTTAAGTCTATTTATTGGATTATATATAATAGATTTGAGTTTGTTAAATCGGTAAATCTGGGTATAGCATTATTAAAAAAAAAAATTATTATCTTTTAGGTATTATAAAAAATAACTGTTAGTTAATAAACGTTATATTTTATTCTTATATTTTTATGCTGTACATTTTACCCGATCTCCGGGTACACTTTAAAAATAAAGATTTCATATGTGGCCCAATCTATGATGTAAACAAATATTTTATACGAAGCAGGTAGATAAAATGTGGCCCAATTACCAACTGCCTTAGGTACCTACATGATACCTTTTTATCTTCAGATGGTTATTAAATATTTAAACTTTACCCATCCCATTTAATAATTTATAAATAATAATTTTTTTCTATCTATTAGCTACCTATTAAAGGTCTTAATATAATATTAAGCCTACCCAATCTACCAACTAAAATATATCTATCTACAAAGTTGTTATATCAAGAAAAGTAACAGAAATGTTTGTACTACAAGTTTCCTCATAAGTTAAAAGTTGTTATAATAACAGTTGAGGAATAATGAAGATCCATATTCACAATTTTTTTCATAAGCATTTAAATTTCAAATGTTGACCGCATTTATCAAACTGAAAATTTACAAATTATTTAGTACCGCAAAACGAGGTTACCTTGATAATTTTTTACCGTTTTATGACAATTTTCCTTTTTATTTTATGGATAACTCCTGTGGTGTTAAAGATAAAACTCAAAATTAAATCTTAGTTGCAGCTAGTTATGCTCAATTTTATAACGTTTTAATTTTAAATTTCTGATATTATCTTCAGAAATATCGATATTTTTCAGTGGCGTATTTACGGGAGGGGTCCCCCTTGATCTGATTCTTTTGTAAAGTTAAGTTTTCATATTTTCTGTATTTCTCAATATGATATTACTTTTAACTTTTAAGTACGCCTGTTTTTGAAATGTTCTAGCCGTTGTAATTTTACCGCTCTGATAATATACTATACGCCACTATAAAAGTTGAGCGTGTAACAAGTATTCGGGGATGAAGTGAAACTTCTTTCAGTCATGCAACTGATATGAGGTATTGGAATAAAATAAAAAAAAAAAAAAAAAGGCGGGTAAGTCGTGGATGTCGCTCTGCTGTACAGTAGGTTACAAGTGGGTTACTGTAATGGATGGAATTAAATTTGAATCCAATGATATTATATCATTGTATACGAAAAACGATTCTGAACGGAGATGATTTGTCAGTCTAGGATATATTATTTTTAAAGAAAAACTTATGGAGAACCTTGTACCAAATTTTAAAAACTTAGTTATAAAAGAAAAAATTTTTACGATTTTTCAACCACTAAATTACTTGCAAATTTTCGCAATTTTGACATATTTCGTATAAATTTGAACTTTAAATGCTTATAAATAAAAATTGTGACAATGTATTCCTTTTATTTTGCAACTGCTATTGTAAAAATATGTTAGGAGCCTTGTATTAAATTTCCAAATCTTAGAATTAAAAAGAAAAACTTTTATGAATTTCTGTCTAAGATAATTTGAACATTGCCGTAATTTTTACGTATTTAGTCAAAATTTGAACTTTAAATGCTTATAAAAAAAAATCGTGACTATATATTTCTTTTATTTTTCAATTGCTATTGTAAAAATATATTATGAGCCTTGTATTAAATTTT
>NC_042493.1:108548459-108551835 GCF_005508785.2 Acyrthosiphon pisum
TAAATACACTACAATTGTATATTCGATAGCACTGTTTTTTTTATTATTATTTATTATTTTAACTAATGATACAATGGGCGTATGATAGCTGAAATAAGTTATGTACGTTTTTGATTGTACATTATTAAGATATCGTGTAAAAATAGCATCTATTGTGGTTCCTGACCGTGTTGTTGGAATTTTTGGATCATTATTCATTGATAAATTGAGATGTTCACGCAAAAATTGTGTTAATGGTTCTGATCTATCCGATGCAAAATTAACATTAAAGTCTTCACTCAGAATCATATGCAGTTTATCTTCTCCCCTGCCGAGTAATGGTGTATCTTTGGTAGAATAGGCAATCAACGATCTTTTTAAAAAATAAACTATATCATCTATTTTTTGATTTGGTGAGATATAAACTGCTACAATGATGAAGAGTTGAAGGCTACTAAAATAAACCAAACCACTGGCAAGGGTTGAGGGCGTAATAGTCTATTGACCAAACTTTAAGTTAAATAAAATGACAATCTTTTTTGCTGTAATAATAATTCACAAATATAATACCGATAACATAGAAACACAGAATTTATATATTATATAAAAAAATCTAATAATTAGTTGTTATTACATAGCTACTACAAAAATAATAAACTACGTTTCTATAGTACCGGTTAACCGATGCACAGCCGACAGTGCCCGACCGTTGTTTATTTTTTTTGTACCCTCTGTAAAGAAATTACACTTCAATAAAATATGAAATCGATATGTCATTCCCTCAAAAATATTATTCTATATATCTTATATTATTTTATACCTAATTTAAAAATAATAATTGATGTACCAAAAGAAAAAGACAAGTTTATTTTATCTTAAAATAATTGTCTGGTAGTTATTAAATACATTTTAAAAAGTAATGACAATGAAATTAAACTAATTGTTAATTCATTTTTGAGTGTATCTGAAATTTTTTCAACCCCTATATCTTCCATTACCGCATTGGCTATATTTAGTATATCTCAACTTGGTATCTGAAAGTATTACTATATTGTGTGGTAGGTATAGGTTTAGGTAAAGCAATTATGACTGTATTAAGTCATTCATTGCATAAAACAATTGATAATGAGAAGGTATATACACAAAATATGTATAATAATATACCATAACTTTTTATGTGATTTGAATTTTGTAATTATTTATTTATTTTTATTTTATTATGTTCATCCTTTATTTTCCCACATTATTTCTTCAATTTTTTTTTAGATTAAAAAGTGGTATGTCTTATTAAGCCAGTCTCCCCTATTATTGTGCTCTGCACTAATTCTTAAATATCTTGAATAGCATCGCGTCATTATTTAATAATCAATATCACATAGATATATCTTGTATTATGTGAGGTTGCTACATAACATCGCAAAATTATTTTTCGGTAATGTTGAGTTTATAGTAAATGTGACATATATATTATAGTATATGTTCAAAATATTGAATACCTAGTGTTTTAAAATATTGTTGAATTATTTAGTGGCAACAGATATGCAGTGATGTAGTCGTAATTTTTTTACTGAGTATACACTTTAATGTGTTTTCATGTTTTCCGTTCCTTTTGTTTTTTTTTCCCGATTATTACAATATAACAATCAAATACACATATGCCATGTTAATATTAATTATTTTCTACTAATACAATGGTAACACTTTCAATAGCTCGTGCGTCGTGCAGGTTCTACATTAACTTTTAATTTATAAATTATCACATAAATATTAACTATTTTCTTCGGGTAAACACTCTCTATCAGTATCACTATCACTCATTTTGCGGCGATACAAACTCCAGAAGGAGCACGCATTCACGTATAAAAAGTTTATCACCTCTTACATAAAATAAAATGCAAAGCGGTGTCCGGCGATACGTATAGTTAACCTATATACAGCACGACAAATGGAGACGCGCTGAGTTGGATACACGGAGTTGGAGAAAACGAGACGAAAAAGAATCTGTGCGTGGCTGCCGGCGTGCGCCGAAGTGCGTGCGCGCAGAGAGAGCGAGATAGGAAGAGAGAGTGAGAAAGATGGAATGATCGGGAGAGGAGAGTCGCGGCTTCTATGCGCCACCCCCCCCCCCCTCATGCCCCGTCACAACTACCTATATACGCAAGCCAAGCCGCGTGTACGCTCAGCCGCATTCCTCCTCTGTTACGCCGCTTCCCCTCGATCGCTCTTCGGATGGACGTTCAACGAAATAGGTCCCCAACCAAGCGCGCGCTATAGAGTTCTCACTTTAAAAAAAAGAAATACAGTTTAATTTTTAAAGATTTGTTGATATCTTAGGAATGAATTGAATAATTTATTTTGAGGGGACTATTACAGGTTTAGGGGGGCTAATCCCCCCACCCGCCCTAGTTGCGCTTATGGTACCGGCCCAGTTGACAATGATGTGGCGTATATATACGCATGGTGGTGATAATTATTGTGCTGATACCGCGGTAACTGATGACACCAAGTTGGTACATACCCAAGCGGGTCGCCACAACTGTACCATAATATTATTGTATTATTGGTACGTAATATATTTGCCCGGTATATGGCAATAGCGGCGGCGGCGGCAGAGTTCGTGGCGGCGGCCGACTATAGGGGGCGCCACCGTACGGTACAGCCCGCGCCGGTGGCCAATCCGCCGCTGAGATCGGCCCGCGCTGAAACACAAGACGCGTTGGCGGCCCTCGTCCGATCGTTTTCGGAGCACACCGGCCCCCCGCGAACGCCGTTCGCGTAAATCGTGCGGTGGACACCCGCGCCTTCACCTAACCGCAAACACCTTCCATCGAGACTGCGGTTACCGGTTCGTACGTATTCTACGGCGCGCCGGTAAGCGTTTCGTTCGTGTTCTACCGCCACCGCCACCGAACATGCCCCAGAGCGGTTCGTGTACACCGTTCGCCGCCGACCACGTCCAATATTATATAATATTTTTTACGACAACAACAACAACAACAACAACAACAACAATAATAACAATATTTTATTCGCCGACAGCGCCGATGCTTATAGTGCAGTATTTGGAAGGAACGGATTCCTGGAACGAATTCCTTTTTATAAATAAAGAACGAGAAATGAACTAGTTTTTTTTTTTAAGGAAAAATAACAAAATTGTTCGTTCCTTTCTAGTTCCAATAATACCTATGTAAAAATTGAAATTGAGATATATTTTTTTTAATGCGTATAGTGTATATTGGCATATTGCTAATTAGTGATCATTATGGGAGTATCGACGTACGTATACGTTAGCCAAAAACTTAACTTTGAAGAAAATCTCAAAAATATATAATAATATATTACATAAAAATATAAAATATGTACCTGCTTGTTGTTATATATTTATAATTAAAAATTA
>NC_042493.1:108552956-108555197 GCF_005508785.2 Acyrthosiphon pisum
TGTAGATACTATTCAATAGATAATAGATTTATCATAAATAAAAATAACGTTGCTCACGTGGAATAACACGGGGTATTTTAATATTTTACTCATAATTTTAGTAAGTTGTTAATACTATTTTTGTTCTATGAATATTAACTTATATTTTTTCTATAATCTTAACTATTATTCCGATTAATTCCTTAAATATACCAACACGACTACACAATATTATTACATACAAAGCTCCTGATATATTGTTACAATATCAGTTGAAAAATATTACAAATACATAGGCACAATTTTTTTTTATAAGCATTTGAAGTTAAAATGTTGACAAAATTTATCAAATTGAAAATTGAAAATTATTTTGTAGTTAAAAATTTATAAAATGTTCAACTTTTATACCTAAGGATTGAAAATTTAAACAAGATTCCACGTAAATATTTTATTCTGTTGCCAAAAATTCTAAGAAATACATAAGCACAGTTTATTTTTATAGTCATTTTAAGTTCAAATTTGGATGAAATTATGTATTAAAAAACCTGGAATAAATATTTTATTTATTTTGTTGTGATTGTAATGATTGTATAATATTATTTGTGGGTACTTGAAACTTCTAAAGTATACTATTATATATCTATGATAGTACCACGGTTTGTTGTTGATGTATAACGCGTTACCTGATGGATATTGTGATATGATTAATTTGGAATTTATTATTAATACCTATTATAGATCAATTTTTTTTTAATACTATAGATAAGTTTACCTATAAGAGGTATGTCTAATACCTAGACTGACAAACCGTCTCCGCGGTGATATTATATCTTTGAATTCAAATTTAATAATATCCATTATACAGTGACCCACTTGTAACCTACTGTACAGCAGAGCGACATCCACTTACCCACCTTTTTGTATTCGTATTTACAATAAATTAAGAAAATCGTTCGATGAAATGTCGTTAATTTACTGGGAATAATGTTTATAAAAACGAAAATTTTCGGTAAATTTTTTTTTTCGTTAAATTTAGACGATATGTAATAATATATATTATAGACAATACTTGAGGCATCTTGTATTAAGTTTTCAAATTTTAGTTATAAAAAGAAAATTTTTTATGAATTTATAATTGAAAATAATCGTCTCCTTCATTGTCATATTATTCAATACTCCTTGATTTTTGGATATTGCCGACGTTGTTGTAGAAATGGTTTTTGAACATCGATCCATATTAAAATAATCGAAGAGGTCAAAAATTGAAAATTGAAATCTCAGCCAGACAGACGTTATGGGTTATAATAAGTTTTAATAACTAAAGGTACCTGCTAAGATGTAAGAACTTAAAAGTTATAACACTTTATTATTATTATGTTTGCGACCAATTCCAGATTCACTGTTTATTTTTTTCAAAAACTCCTGAAGATTAATTGGACGTAAAGATGTGCCCTGATTGCTAATTATTTGACAAGGTTTGGAATACTTTTTTAATTAAATTAAGATTCATAATTATACATAATTTGTATGGTTTTAAAATAAATCATAATTCATAAGCAATTGTTTAAAAACTATTGAAAATTTTAATAATATATTCAACCATAAAAAATTAAAAATCAAGTATCGTATGCAGCAAGTCTTTGAATTTTTGTTTGAACTTTTCGAAATACCAGCTGTTATTTTACAGCAGAGTCACATCCACTTGCCCACTTTTTTTAGTTTTTTATTTACGATTTGACTTTCTAAGGATATTGAGTGTTTATACTGCCATGTTCAGAAATTAATAGTGATAAATAAATTATTTATTTCAACATTGTTCATTAAACGATTTAAACGACATCGTCGTGTTCTCTATACTCGTGAAATCAACAAAACAAAACAGTTTAGATCCATGTACAATCATATTTCCTGCTCCTAGAATGATACGATTAGAAATAAATAACAAGTCATTTACGATATTTTTGTCATGATTCATTATTTCATATAGATATAATATATTATGAAAGTGCAAGGTTTTTTTATTGGATGCATTAATGATAGCTATTCAAATTTAAAAAAGTAATTTTATGTTAGGTGTGCTGTGTAGTGTGATAAACTGATAAGTATATAAACAATAACAAAGTTAATAACATATTCACTGTAGTTGCATATTTACAATGCCAAATATATACTTTCAACGCGCAATGTACAATAAATGGAATAACATTTGATTTAATTTTGAATTTTTCCTAAAATAAAATTTATTTATTGGTCTTAAGAGGA
>NC_042493.1:108555538-108569765 GCF_005508785.2 Acyrthosiphon pisum
AATAGTTAATATTTTTTTTATTATACACGTAAGTTCGATGATATTCAGGTTATAGGTACGGGCGTACGGCTTATTGATACGGTTTACAGAATAACTATCTATTATAAAAATGTATAGAGAAGCCCTTTTTTAACAATCGTAATAGGCCCGATTATTGATATTGTTATTAATTAATTAAATAATTAATCGATAAAAAATCAATAAAAAATAATAAATCATTTACCATATTTTAGTCATAGTTCTCCATCCCGTGTATAATATTGTGAAAGTGCAATGTTTTTTTATTGTATGAATTGTTGACATTAAAATTAGAAAAAGTAATTTTATGTTAGGTATGCTGAAAGTTATAATGGTGTAGTGTGGTAAGTATATATGTTTAAACAATACAAATTACAAATCAAAGTTGATAATATTATATTAATTAGGTACTGTAGTTGCACATTTACACATATGACCTATACCTATCTATATAGCTCGTCACGTATCAATTAAATACACTAACGAAACTTGAACAAGACGGACATGTCCTGATATTCATAAAACAATTAAATCAAATGTCATAACATTTATTGTAATTATAAAACAGAGATAGTGTGTTGGTCGTTGGACGATTCTGCGACCTTATCGGATCCGCTGAATCCGTTTTCGTATTGTTACACGGATCACTGTCGCGACAACGCACAAACCCGAATCAGTCAGTCTCAGTAAGTTACCGGTGACACTGGTCCAGTGTTAGATCAACAATTTGTAGCTATAATTATAATTTTCAACTACCAATTTTATAAAAAAAAATACATTGATTATAGCAGTGCTAAGTATAGCAGAGCTGCTGTGGATATACGTTTAACTTTTGTGCAAATAACGGCCTCTTGTAAAATACAAAGATACAATCTTAGATACATAGAGTTACTTATTTACATTTATATTTTTTTACACCTATCATACTCGTTCGAATACAATATAGTCAAATTCCTATAGTGTGACGTCAAGCTACTAAACAAAGTAAGTACCAATATTATAGTTCATATTGATTTTTTTTCTATCATTAATTATATTATGATTTTATTAAATGTTCATCATAGTATTACAATGAAAATGGATGTCTGGAATGTGATCTTTCTTACCGTGCTATGGCAGTTTTTGCTGATCGATCGTAGTATTTCCAGTAAAAATCGAGACGATGCCTTTTTCAACCTCACTCTCACCACCAATAGTCCGGGATTGCAGTACGAGATATTAGGGGAAGGTAAATTATGTAAAAGTAGTTGGACCATAAATACATTCATTGATTTAAGATATTTAACAAATAGCCTTAGTGATATAAGGAGTATGTTAAAAACAATTGGCCCGTACGCAACTAATAACTCTTACCAAATAACTGTAAGTCACATAGAGAAGCGTGTAAAAAAAATACATTTAGATATAAAGGTAATTAGACAAATGGCTAAAATGGTTAAGTCTAGAGGTTCGGCACCACATTTGATGTTCGGTATTGCCGATGCTGCAGACGATGCACGGAAGGTTGATAGTTCGATTAAAAAATTTGAAAATGATCACAAAGATAATATGATGCACATAGTTCAAGACCAACTCTCTATTTTAAGCAGCACAATAACAAATTTCAATGAAACCACAATAACACTTAGTGACAATAAATTATTATTTGACAAAAATATTAAAAAAATTGAAACCACTAAGAACGTTATAAATATTCAATTAGTAGACGTACAAAAACAAATTACTGTTCCATTATTAATATCCCTAATTGAAAATAATATATTTGAATTAGATATATTTGTAACGAGGTTACAAAGAATGATATCAAATGTTCAAACAAATAAATTAGATGTTTTTATAATTACACCAGATCAGCTGTTGTCAGAAATAAAACATATAGAAAATATTCTACCTGAAAATTTACGAATCCCTATCAAATTTAATGAGAATAATATACAAGAAATATACAAAATACTGCACATAGACCTTCACACAGTGAACGATAGAATAATATTTTCAATAAAAATTCCACTGTGTTTCACTGAAATTTTCAAATTGTTTTACATTGTACCAATATACGTTCCAATCAATGAACACGGACAATTCATACATATCGTTGAAAATCCAACGTACTTATTAACAGACCATGTGTCGACAAAATATCTTATTTGGTCAAATCTCAATAACTGTTTGAGAGTTGCCGACATTTTTGTTTGCGGTTTCAATGAAATGGTGCACAATAGTGATACTGATCCCACTTGTGTAACAGAAATATTAAAAAATGCTTTAACCAAACCTACGCAATGCGATGCTTATATCACGGAATTTAAAAAAGAATTATGGTACCCGTCGTTTTTCAAAAACAATTGGTACTTTGTATGCGAAAAGCCCTCTACAGTTACGATAATTTGTAACAATCGATCTTTTATTCGTAAAATTAACTTAAAAAGTTCTGGTAAGTTATTTCTGAAAGCTGGGTGTCAGGCTCATACAACTAAAGGCGTAATAATAACAGATCAAACAGTAGCATCGTCATTTGCAACACTGCCTTTAGAGTTAAGTATTTTGAATGATTCATGTTGCAATATTACACTTAATCAACGCTATCCGAAACCCATTCATTTAGATGAGATAAAAAATTTAAAATTCGACAAAAAAGCTTTGATGAAAATCATTTCAAAAATAAACACAAAAGATAAATTACTAAATTCAATATTATTAAATAAGACGTATGAATTTGTATATACGAACAAATTTTTAATCACTATAATAGTTGTTATAATATTATACGTCAGTATAAAATGCTGTATAAAAAAAAAAAAAAATAGTTCAGCTTTAGAAGATATGAATTTAGATCATTGTCCTGTGCCCATTGTTCCACCAAAACAGTAAACTTTATTTTATAATTTATACATGTAAATTTAAATCTCTTGTACATTTTTTTCATATTAAGAAGGTAGTTATACTTTATTTTTGAAGAATACATATTTTGTTTTATAATATACACATTTGTTAAATATAAGTCTTAGAAATTTCAATTATGATTTATGTGTATTTTATATTAAATTTATTTGATATTTTAATACTTATATTATAATTCATAGTTACTTGTACAATTAATAATTATATAATTATTTAGTAATCCAAACGATTATTATATTATGACATTTAGCTCGTAAATCGTAATGGATATTTGTAATGTGTGTTTACAATACCCATATTATTATAATGTATTATGTTAGTACTTACTATATAGCTACAATAAATGATATGACATTTGATTTGATTTTGATTTTATTTCTTTCAATATTCCTCATAGCATAATATTGTTATTTTAATTATTGTAATAATAATTTATTTATTCAACGATTATAAGATAACCATTATATGACATTTAATTTGTAATAATTGTTACATATTTGCATACAATATACTATAATGTACTGTAAATGGAATAACATTTGATTTAATTTTGATTTTTTCTTATTTAATTATTAATTATTCCGATATCGTAATAATTAGTATTTTTTTTTTTATCAAATAGTTCAATAATTCAAGTATAACGGCTTATTGAAACGGTTTACAGCAAAACTCACTAGGTACTATAAAAGTTGTAGAGAAGAACATTTTTAACAATCGTAAGAAGCTCGATTTTGATATTTATATTGATTATTTAAATAATTAATTGATAAAAAATAACACGTCTTTTACCATTTAGTCGCATGATTCTTCATCTCATGTATTATATTGGGAAAATACAAAGTTTTTTAATTGGATGCATTGATGATATTCAAATTAAAAAAAAGTGGGTAAGTGCATGTAGCTCTGCTGTACAGTAGGTTACAAGTGGGTCGCTGTAATGGATGGTGTTAAATTTGAATTGAATGATATAATATCATTGGATAAGATAAACGATTCTGAGCGAAAACGATCAGCCTCTGATATTAATAAGTATATTTGATGATATTATTGTGAATAAAGTAATTTATGTATAACCTATTTACGCGGAACCTTGTTTTAAATTTTCAATACTTAGTTATAAAAGTTGAATATTTCATACATTTTTAACGACAAAATAATTATTGAATTTTAAATTTGATAAATTTTGTTGAAATTCGAACTATAATTGCTTATTAAAAAAAATTGTGCGAATGTATTTTTAATATTTTTCAACTGCTGTTGTAACAATATATCAGGAGTCTTGTATTAAATTTTCGCGCTTTTTTAACGATCAAATAAAATTTTACTGATATTTATAGAAAAAAAAACTAGAAAAATTGAAAATTGACTATGTCCGTAATTTAAACAGCTCAAAAAGAGTCAAATTATTTTCAAATTTTATCGTGTATAGAAAATGCTAATATAAACCAAGGCTGGGCAAGTTAATGATTTTTTTTAATTCAGTTAAGTTAAGTTAATATGCGCCAATAACCAGTGGCGTATTTAGGGGCAATAACAAAAAGTTAAAAGTTAAAAGTTAATTTAACTATAGGTTAACTCAGTTAAGTTAAAAGTTAATACACACTTTTTGTTAACTTTTTATTAAGTTAAAAAAAAGTTAATTTGTTTATACAACGCTAACGTACTTAATTTTTTTCCAATCTAAAACTAAATTATAGATTATAGTGTTTATATTTTATACAGTGTTTCCATATTAGTTAAATTCGAATTATATACTTTTTTTACTTTAAACAATTCACGGTAAATATTTTTTGACATGAAAACGAAATATACTGAAGTAGTGAAATATGATAAAATTAAAAACAAAATAAATTAACTTAACTTACTTCTTGAAATGAAAAATTAACTCGTTAATTTCACGTTAATTAAAAAAGAAATTTAGTAAGTTAACAGTTAAGTTAATGAAAAGCCAAAATTAACTAGTTAAGTTAAAAAGTTAATATAAAATTAACTTATTAACTTAACTTTAACTTTTTAACTCGTTAATGCCCAGCCTTGATATAAACATTCAGTGAAATTTTCAAGTATCGACAGTCATTTGTTTTTTAATTACAACATGATAAGAAAATCGTTACATAAGAAATCGAGTGAATATCAAATGTTGTAAAATTATTAATTTCAAACGCACATAAAAATGTAATTTGACTTTCTTGAACAAATATTTTTTTTTTGATAAAGGTAGACAAACTTATGAGAAATCTAGTATTACATTTTAAATCTGAGATTAAAAAAAAAAATTTTATGAATTTCTAACTCAAAATAATTTGCAAATTTTCGTCATTTTTACGTATTTTGTCAATATTTAAACTTTAAATGCTTGTAAAAAAAAAAATAGTGAATATGGATTTAAAATTTTTTTTATTTTTCTTTGAAACAATATATTAGAAGCCTTCTAATAAATTTTCAAGGTTTTTCACCCAACAAATAAAATTTTATTGACATTCATAAAGTACGTAACATAGCAAACTTTACGCTCATCAGATAATTTTTAGCTCTGTTAGTTTAAAAATTAGAGTGAACCTCTTACAAAAATGTATACCTACATTGTATGTGGTCAAACATAAGCATCTCTCGATTAGTAGTTTCTAATATATTAGACTTAAATACATTTTGTATGTTGTGTTAGGTCGAACAAGTAATTTATACGTTGCTATATTCTAGCTAGTCGTTGTTATAATGTTATCGCTATATAATATAATATAAATTATAATATAATCCAAAGAGCCGTGGCTCGCTATAGTATAGGTACAATAAACCTGCAAGCGTTAAACTCTCCGTAATATAATATTAATCATATCAAGCCGGATGAACAGTTACGTTACGGTCGTGTGTCGGGCCGTGCGATGGCTTGTTTATTATAATTACCAAAAACATTGAAGAATGGTTTAAAGTTGAGCTGTAGTCAATTCTTGGTATACTCGGTCGCAACTTGGTTATTACATGATACCAAAAAAAGTAATGTCCAATCACAATACGATTTGATCGACAAGACACGACACACAATACAGCTGTGAATTATTCGGCTTTATATATTTAGTATGTATCACTTCCTATATTATAAAATATAATCGTGATAAAATTATCGATAGATGGTAATTACACGAATGTTTTGAAAATGTTATCAAATAAGGAAATTGATAAAATAAACTTCTGGCGTATCTAATTTCAAGTGTCTAAGGTTATTCATTTTTGAACTACAACAAAATAAGAAAATCGCTACAAGAGAAATCAAGAGATTATACAATCTTGTAAAAATTTGAACTTCAAACGGTCATAAAAATTGAATTTGACTTTCCGGTAAGGATTTTTTTCTTCGATTTAAAAAAAAAATGTTTATGAATTTACCTATAACCAAAAATAATTAAAATATGAATTTAAAATATAAAAATATTAGGAAACTGAATTCTTAATATATAATTACTACAATATGTTAAATCAAAATTAAAAACTAGTAAGATCGGTTTTCATAATAATATGGAATCGGAACTATAAAATTTGAATTTGAGGTTTATAATGGAGAAATTATTATGAAATGCCTATTTCATGGATGAGAAAACGTTGTGAATTGGGTATAAGCACACGCAGAAGATAGCCATTTTGTGAACACCTGTTAACATTTGTCATCATTTTAATATTTCCCAGAAGGCGTCGCACGTTTTTTGGTACCTACATTGTACATACCTTATCTAAAATCTTGGGATTTTTACGTAATTAAATATTTTAGTTTCATTAACAGACTTAAGTTTCTGTGTGTTTTCTTGGGCCGCTTTGTGTTTCTGAAGTGTTACACATATTTCTCATATGATATTATCAAATATCATGATAATATTTTAATTTCTTAAAGTTAGAAGTTCAATCCAATCCAATTCAAATTTTTTTTTTAAATTATATAATAGCTGCGGTATTACTAATTGAAGGTATGAAAATTAAATTATTCAAATCAGGAGTTTTGAATTTGGGTGATTTTAATTACATATAAGATTTTTAACAAGAAAAAATTGGTATGCATAGACTCATATCAAGGCCTGTGTTTGATACGGGTCGGTGCGTTTCACTGGTATATTGTACATATAACTTCTTATATGTTGGATTTTGAACAGATATGTGTTGATACTCCAGTTTTTTCTTTGATAATCTTCAATTATATATATCTACTATATTATATTTTAATTTAAATATATTTTTGTAGTATTCATAATATGGATACAATGAATCAACAGCAGCAACAACCATCACAGCAGCAGCAGCAGGAGCCACAACAGCAACAGCAGCAACAACAACAATCATCACAACCACAAATGAATGATGTCCAAAAAAGATCCAATGAACAAACTGTTAAAGATGATTGTCAGTCAAATGAAGGATTTGTTGTGAAGATGCATGGCCTATCATTGTCAACTACAGCTGATGATATAATAAAATTTTTAAACACATTGGGTATGTTAAGAGCAAACTATAATAATTATCTTAATCAAATTCAAGTACACTGAGCAGCAGAAAAAAAACCAGTTGAATTTGTACACTCATCCCCCATTATCGGTAACTGAAACAATTTTTATACAGTTGTGATCGACTACTGTGTAAGTCCACAATGATAATTAGTAACCTATACCTATAATTAACAAACATTCACAATTCCGAGATCCAACAATGTACAAAACATGCAAACTGGTGTATTATTATTCTGAACAGAATCTATATATTAGATTTATCATTCATCTAAAGTTTTTATTTTTTTATTTTTAAATCGAACATATAAAAAAAATACAGTATTCAGTGTTTGATTTGAGATAATATTAAATGGGGGATGACTAAGTGTAAAAAATAAATGTGCATACGTCAATATTTAAATTTCTTATTGGTCAATATATAATAGAGATATATAAGGAGTATGCTTTAATATTTTTTTAGCCTGTCGTTTAATACACATAATTGCTACATTATGAGCATCATACTCACACATTACTTTATTATTATTATTCATTTTTTAATCAAGTTAGAACAAAAAATCATACACAGAAATATGTATATTTTTACTCTTTAGTAAAAAGTATGATATATTTTTAATGTATTATTAATAGTTTATCAAACAAAAAATAAATAAATGCAATTTTATTCACTTTCTAAGGTTTAGTTTGTTTCATTACAGCATGATACCTGGATACGCATATGTTAATTACTTTCAACTTAGTCAAATGATAACTTATTCAGAACAACAAATAGCGCTATAATTTATTTTTGTAAATATTTGTAAATATATCATTTGAAGATATCTTTAGTACCAGATGAATTCGATAACATTTATACGAATGATGCTCAAAATGTTATTTGTATGAGGCCATACGTGTACAAAAAATGTGTTAAAAGAAAAGGGACTATCTCACCTCAATTCAAGCACTGTATGTATGTAACACGTATTACTGAATGTTTTTTCCCTTACTTATTGAGTACATATATTTGTTGGGTATTATGGTAATATGGTACCTAATGGAAAATGCCAATAAACTAAAAAAAAAAAGACAATAATCTACACAAAGACCTCAAAATTATGAAAATTCAAGACCATAAAGAACCCTTGCAGCAAATTTCCATAGTTCACTTCATAAATCAACAGGCTCATTAGACTTCAATTAATACATACATCCATCACTTCAAAGACGTCTCAAATGCGGTTGCCCATATAATTTTATTATCTAATTAATTATTATAAATTATAAGTCTAATTATATTCTTAACCTTACACCCTAAACTATACATTAATGTTAACTAACCTTCATTAGGTATAGGTATCACTACTATTGTTATTATTATTAAATTACCATTATGTTAAAATTGTCAAATACAAAAACTCTGTAAATATCTGTAGATATAGATAGCCTACATAGGCTAGGAATATCTTATTATTAAATAATAATAAATTAATTCAATAAACATACAATTAGTCAACAAAAAAAAAAAAAAAAAAACAGGATGTCGTTTTATATTTAAAATATATTAAATGTACCTAATCTATTTTATATATTATGTAGGTGAAGCAAAAGTTAAAGATGGTGCTTCTGGAGTACATTTTACTATGAATAGAAAAGGAAAACCTAGTTCTCAAGCTTATGTTGAAATGGAATCCGAAGAAAGTCTTAAGGCTGCTCTTAAGAAAGATCGAGAGTATATGGGCAATCGTTACATTAAAGGTTATACTCAAATTATATTTAATGATGTGTTAGTCATTCGTTTTAATGACTGATTTGCTTCCTAAATATGGCTTATACTTAAATTCCTAATTCCTTTAACTAATAAAAATCAATTGTAAAAAGAATAACTTTCTTATTACGCTTGTAATCTACAATAGTCTACAATCATTTAAATATAAATGTTAATATTGAGTTATAGAAGTTTATTTTAAAACTTAATCATTTGAATATATTTTATTCTTAGTATTTCCATCAAAACGTTCAGAAATGGAGTGGGCTATTAAAATAACTGGTTCAACACTTGACAATGAACTATATGATAATTGTGTTCGCATAAGAGGTCTTCCCTTTGATTATACTAAGAATGAGATTGTAGAATTCTTCCAAGGTATACTTTTCCATTTAATTTATATACATTTATTTATTTATTTATTTTATTTATTTATTCATTCAACTATATATATATATATATATACAAAGCATTTACATACATTTTTTGTTGATACCTACTCTCTATAAGCAAAAGCTTGTTTTGAGAGTAGGGAGTTTAAGTAACTAAAATAAAACATAATTTATTGTTCAATTAACAATTATATAATAACTAATATTCCTATATCTACTGAATATAATATAAAAATAAGCTAATTAAGATGGTTAATCATGCTTTAAAAATAATAATATAATTAGTCTTATAACATAGTATAATAGTGATAAGCAATACAAATAATAACATACCTAATAATATAAACAGTAACAAAAGTAATCAAACATAATATAAAAGATAAAATGTAAATAATAATGAAGACGTTAATTAAAATATTGCATAAATAGAGCACGGAGCTTTAGTTTAAAGTATGATGTATTCTCTATTAATTTAATGTCCAACGGAAGCTGGTTAAATAATCATATGCCTCTAGTTATATAAAATAATTCTGCATTAGTGTTGTATTAGGTTTATTAATAAGCAAATTACCATTATCTACACCCCTAGTGTGGCAAATATTATACGTTTTGAAATCTTTTTTGTTAATGAAAGTTTTTATTATTGAAGCTTTATTATATGGTTCTTCTAACGTTAATATTTTTAGTTTTTTAAAAAGTTCAGCAGTGTTACCATATTGATCAATAAAATCATTTTTCATCATTATTCTAACAAGTATTCTATGGGTTATGTTTAATGGTTCTAATACATTTTTATATGCTGAACCCCATACTATTATACCATATAATAATATCGATTGAACCAATGCAAAGTATATCATTTTTAAACATGGTAAATTAAGGATATTTCGTAGTTCTTTAAATATATGAAAACATTTCCGTAAGCGTAATATTACCATATCAATATGCGGCTTCCATTTTAAATGCTCGTACAAAAACCACAGCAAGATATCTTGCTGATCTAACTCTCATTATACGACTAGAGTTCTTATTACATATATCTATGGAATTTTTTATATAACAATCATTACAATGAGAATTTATAATTATTTGTTCTGGGATGTTAATATTGGACAATGCAAATGGAATAAATGTAGATTTTTTTTTATTCAATGCTAAACTATTTTTAGTATACCAATCATTTACTATTGAAAATCCAGAATTCGCTTTTTTTTCTACCAAATTCCAATTATCACCTTTGAAAAATAATACCGTATCATCAGTAAAAGCCAATATGTCACCATCTATATCTAACTTAAACAAGTTATTTACGTAAATAGAAAAAAGTAATGGACCTTATTGAATTTTATTTTTGTATTTCTTTTGTTAATTTTTGGGTTACTTATAAATTTGCTTTGTCTTCGTGATTTAATAATATTTATTTTAAATTAGTTTTGTAATATTTTTTTAATATTTTTTTTTTTGAATCTAATAGCAATTTTACAAAGTAAAGCTTATATTTTTTTTTTTAATTTAAAATTTTGAGTGTAACACTATATAAATTTTCTTTGTATAGACTTAACCACTCTACTACGTTCCACTAAACATAAAATAATGTTAAATAGTAAGTTATTTGTCCACAGAAAACATTAATTGTTTACTGCTTAAAATTAAGTTGTATAGGCTGTATTAAAATACTGAGCAGGATATTTAAAAATGGAGTTAAAAAGTAATAACTAGTAATTATACCAAAATGTAAATTTAAGGATAACCAAAAATATGTAGATAAATTGTTTTAATTTTTAAATATCACAAGTTTAAATCAATTACAGTTAAAATGATCTTAATGAATTGCCTTGTCTTCAAATTTTATAAAAATATTTAAACTTAATAATATTTACCTTTTGTTAATTGAACTTTTTGTGTGTTATTGGTTGTGCTAATGATTGGGTTATCTATGATTGTTTGTATTGTGGACAACAGGGTTAGAGATAACACCAGACGATATAACCATAGTAATCAACTCCAAGGGGCGGAGAATGAAGGAAGCTTTTGTACAATTTGTAAATAGAGAGAATTTAGAGAAAGCTCTGCAGAAACACATGGAGAAAATAAGATTCAGGTAGAGTATCTTCCTTTATTTAATATCCCGGTGAAATATTGGCAGTTAATATAACCACACATAGTTAAACAAAGGGTGTCCGGGAGGGTAATCCTTCGCTTCTCCTGCTTTGTGGTTTGTTTTTTATTTTATTTTTAATTATTTCTACCATAGTAAAAATTTACTTCATGATTAAGTTAGTTTTAGGTAGGTATCAATTGCATTAAGATCATAATACTTCATAAATTAATAATTTTTTTTTATGATTCTTTAGATATATTGAAGTATTCCGCAGTAGTTTAGTAGAAATTCGCAAGTCACTGAAAAGAAGATCAAGACAAACTCCATATGACCGAATGGATAGTTTTGCTAGTAGTGGTGGTAACAGTGGTGGCAGAGGACAGTACATTGATATGTCCATGAGAACTGAACGTGATATGAGGTCATTTGGCAGTGGTAGAAGTATGGGTAGACCAAGAGGTGGTAGCAGAGGTGGAGCTAGTAAGAACTGGAATCCTTCACCAAGTAGACCATTACATGTTGTACATATGAAAGGATTACCTTTAAAAGCAAATAAGAATGATATAGCTAAAGTTAGTATGTTTATATTTTAAATAATAAGTATAGCTTTGTTTGTATCAATTTTGATAAATCTTTCAAATTAGTTTTTTGAACCATTGAAGCCCGTTAATATACATTTTATTTTCAATAACAATAATCAACCGTATGGAGAAGCAAATGTTGAATTTGGTAACATAGAAGATGCAGTGCAAGCTATGTCAAAAGTAAACATTTTTTTTTTTTTTAGAAATTGCTTAATAATTTATATATAATAAAAAATATGAAATGTTTTAATTTATAGAATAAAACATTTATGGAACATAGATACATTGAACTGTTTATGGTAGAAGGTGGATCAGGTTCTGGTGGTAATAACATTAGTATGGATGACATGGGACTATCAACTGCAGGCGATAGCAGGATCTTTAGAGGATATGGAAAAAAATCATTTGGTGGAGAAGGCAGCATCAATGGTTTTGGCAATGGAAATTTTTTTGGGAATAACACATTTTCTTGCCGTAATGATAACGCTGGTCCTCCTAATTCATTTTTTTCAAATAATATGGGTGGAGGTGGATATCAAAGATCTTTTGGACCAATATAAATATGTCAGGACCTAGACCAAAATTTAACCTCTTTTAAAATTGATGATAAATATAAATAAAATAAATTGTTTGACTTTAAACTTTAAAGTATTATCGTATATTTGTAGCAGATCAATGTTTTTTTTATTTCTTTAACTAATAAAAGTAATTATGATTATGCTCTTTAAATCTAAGTACTAAGTATATTAGTTTTACCATTTAAGTGTTATTAATTTTGACTACCTATTTTATGGTTTAATAAACACCATAGAATAATTTTGTAATATCAGTTTTTTAGAAAAATATGAGAACACACTTATTTTATCTCAACATTTTAGGGCATATGATTATATCATAATTTTCCTATCATCCTAATATAAGATGATTTTATGTTGTGGAATCTTTAAAAATTCAAATACTTGGAGTATGGAAATTGCATTTTAATGTTAATAGAAGCAACCCATTTGTTTATACATTGAAACTTGTGTTTTGCATAACTTCATTTTTTTTATGTATACATTAAAGAAAACATTTTATATTAAATAAAATTAGTGTTTGTAATAAAGCTTTTGAAAAAAAATTATACCAATTTTTTTAATCCCTATTTATCATAATTCACAAAAACCACTGTTATTAGATAAATTTGGTAAAAATGTGATATCTGTTTTGGTTTGTATGTTATGTTACTTGAGTTCCCTTATATTGTATGAACAATTTAGATTATCTACTTGAAAATATATTTTATAATTTTGAAGTAAGTATTTATAATAACTAACAATAAACAAAGTCCTAATTGAGAAAGCAGTGAGAAATGAGGATTAAAATAAGTGTTGTGAATAAAATATCACCTATGGTAAAACAAAATATAGTTTTAGGGCCAAATTTAGTTGTAACTTATTTTTAAAATATAGGTACCAAGAGTATCCCCTTGTGCTTTGGAAGTTTGTCTTACACTGTGTATAATATGTACGTAAAGATACCCTTAGAATTAAGTTAGTAGATATGTCTAAGGAGTAAAGTGTTAAAAATAGAAAATAACGATAATTCTCAAAATAAATTATTATACAACGGAGATTGGTTTATTGTGCTGTAACTTACACAATATATAAAATGTAATGTACCTAAATCTGATACAATATTAGAAATTGCTAATCGAGAGATGCTTAAGTTTGACCACATACAATGTATAAAGTATTAAAGTATAGTCCAATTGTTTTAATTGAACTAGTATCTATGACCATAGGACAGTGTTTGTCAAGTTCCTTATAAAAAGGAATTCGTTCCGTTCCCCGTTCTTTTTTTAAAAAAAGGAATTCGTTCTGTTCCTTGTTGCTTAAAAAAAAGAATTCGTTCCTTTGTCGTTCCATTGCAATGACGAGTTCCTTTTTTAGTTCCAATAATAAATCTATTAATCTTTATGTTTTTTTTTCATATATGCATATTTCTTTATTTTT
>NC_042493.1:108569815-108571573 GCF_005508785.2 Acyrthosiphon pisum
AAAATTAAATTTTTGGCTAACGTATGTCAATTGTCTCAACGTCGATATTCGATAACCATCATTAATTAGCAATATACATTGTACACATTAAAAATATATCATAATTTAAATTTTAGATTCTGAGTGAAGCGATGAAGCCAGTGGTTTTACAATGGTGTTAATTTTTTTTTTTTCTTTTTTTTTTTCTATTCTTTATACGAAATTTCTACCAGAAGGAATCCTTCGATTTCCACATATAGTATCTTATCTTTTAGCAAATTGGACCAAGATGGTACTTTAAAGAGGTCATTTTTCGATTTTCTCAATAGTTATTTAATGCCACGGGAAAAAGTAATGAAAAATTACGAAAAAACGCTAAAAATGGGATTTTAATTTCTAACGCTTTGTTTATCACCATAGAAACGAATAAAAAATTATAATATTTTAATATTAATTCAACTTACATGATAAAAGAAATAATAACAAAATATAAAATATCTATACTGACAAACCGTCTCCGCTCAGAATCGTTTTTCTTATACAATGATATTATATCATTGAATTCAAGTCTAATTCAAGACCCACTTGTAACCTACTGTACAGCAGAGCGACATCCACTTACCTGCCTTTTACATACTTATCTGTGTAAATTATTGGAACCAGAAAGAAACGAACAATTTTGTCATTTTTCCTTAAAAAAAAGAACTAGTTCATTTTCTCGTTCTTTTTTTTATAAAAAAGAATTCGTTCATCATGCTGTTCTTTAAAAAAGAATTCGTTCCAGGAACCCGTTCCTTCCAAACACTGCCATAGGACCATATTTTAAATCTCTACGAAAACTACAACTTTCAACTACCACGCCCAAAGACACCTGTAAAATACGAGATCCGTTTAATTTCAAAGAAACCGACATCGTATATTTTTGTGTATAATAGGAACACAGCATATTATCCAGATGTAGGTACCATAGCCGTCGGGACACACACACTTATACGACTATTGTACAATTTATTATCACCGGAAATAAACTACTCTTAATTCATTTCAGTATTAAAATTTACTTCAAACTAATTCAAAATCATCAGGGGCGTAGGTATAGATTATTAATGGGTTGGGGTTCGGCTTAAATAAATTATTAGTACTACAGATAATAAGGAATAATTTTATATCAATATCATAGGAATACAAAAAAACCAAAATACATTGAATACAGGGCCTGATTTACCAATTTATGGGCCCAGTACAATTTTCAATTTTGGGCCCGAAAATTGTCCATATCTATACTTTCTTCAATGCTAAAATAAAATGTACCTATGCATATTGTATTTTTTAATTAGTTGCATATACATGAGTAGTTAGATCATAGAATAAAACTGTATTATTTAATATACAAGAACACTTTACACTTTCAATGCATCTATAATTAATGTTTTTAATGTTGTTATTCAAGTAAGTATACAAATTAAAAAGCAAACGTATTTTTTTTTTTAAATTAGTATTTTTGATTATTATACTTACATATTAAAGTAAAAGTTTTTAAGTTTAATGTTTTAAGTCAAATTTGATTTCAGCTAATCAGCTTTTACAAACATTTCGATTGTGTGCTAACTAATTCTAAACGTAAATTTATCTAAACTACCGTGTAATTTTTTTGTTTCTTCATCTCGTCTATCATTTAATTTTCTATTAATTGCAGTGGCGCAACTAAAATAAAATTTCGGGGGGGGGGGGGGGTGGTACAATGTTACATTATTACTAGGGCTAGGATTTTGTAGCATT
>NC_042493.1:108573238-108575320 GCF_005508785.2 Acyrthosiphon pisum
TAGATTAAAAAACCTTTTTCTTGAAATGTAAATAATAAGTTATCTAACTTAAATTATTGATTAAAACTGAGTAATTTGATCAAAATGTTCGAAGTAGGTACGTAATAATTTCATTTAATTGGTATATCACTTATCAGTTATTAGAACATAAAAGGTCAAACAAAATAAAAAAATATATAACAGTACTGTCATACGTGTGACATCTTAAAATATTAATTAAAATTAAAATATTCATTTTGGAATGAAAAAAAAATACTGCTAATAACTAGTTAGTTTTTTTTCTAACAAGTAGATTAGACTATTTTACACATTAAATTCAACTAGCTAAGTTACAAAGTTAATATATATCAAAACTAACAAGTCAAGTTAGAAAGTAACTTTGTACAACCCCTTACCCCCCCTCCCTGGTTGCGCCGCTGATTCATTGAACCATTTAAGTTTTTTTTTTTACATTTTAAATTATTAAAAATAATAAACAAATTACGAAATACGACTGACGTATATCACGTAACAACGCAAGACAATAACGTCAATAGTAAAAATACGACGATATTACGATAATAACGGCAAATAGATTTTGTTGTCGGCAAAGTAGTCGTTTCCAGGGAAAATTCATTATACTTTATAACCCATCAAAATATCCAATTAAAATCCAAATCTAATTTGTTTTTCAAAAGTATGATGAAAAAGGTATACAATTAATATTTTGTTTGCCTGAATTCGGTGGGCCCCTCATTTGAGTGGGCCCAGTGCAAATGTCCCATTTGTCCTTGCATAAATATGGCCCTGAATTTGAATACGTAAACATAGATAGATCAAACAATGGATAGCGTCAAAAACGTGCTGTGTTGACGTCGGTCACCGTGGCAAGATCGCGAACGTCAATCATCACGTTGACATCGGCGATCGGCAGTGAACGTTTTAAATAATATTATAAATAATAAAACGAAAAACAATTTGAAATAAATAATTCTGATTGTATTCATATAATATAAATTATAAACATTAATAAATCACCTGCCTTGGCTGGAAGATAACATTTAGTTACACGCAAACTGAGGTCTGAGACAACTGCAATGCGCAACAGCTCCAGGATAAATGACCTGATGTAAATCGGTGATTCCGTAATTATTTCAAACACAGTGATAAATTCTTATACTATTAATAAACTATTGTTAGCAGTATTGCTGGTAGGTTAATATAGGTAGCCGTATGCGTCGTGGGTTGATAATTTTGTAGTTAATATTTTACATACATAGCTATTACAACACTTAATATAACATTAGATATCTATTTAGATAATCATTATTTTTCGTAAAACACGCGTACTTGTAAAAATGTGTTACAAAAATATTGATCTTCGCTCTTAATTATAATTTAGCAATATTTTAATTGTTTTCTTACATCAAATTGTGCTCTAACAGTCTCTTATGGGTGTCTGTGCCAGTATTTCCAATTTTCGAAATTTCTATGCTATTTGAATATCATGTTTTATATTTTAGTTATTGCCTTAATTATAATACTTTTCCACTAATCTACAGCTCGATACTTATTTAGATGGGGTCGATACGGTGTATTATATCAACGAAAATGACTTCACGGGAAAAACTCTCACGCCCTGTAGAATTGTCGGATTTCGTTAATATTTTTTTATCTGAAAGATGAGAAGTTTCTACAGGTCGGATCAAAGCTCAATTTTTTATTTACTTTGAATAGTAGTAGAAAAATACGTTTGAAAAAGGACAATTAATATTATGCATTTTTCAAATGCATATTTCATTTTCTAAGTTGCAAATACACGAGAAATCAACATTGTTTTAGTAAATATATTGTCATATTGAAAATAAATTGTACTGTCGTGCTCACAAACATGTCAAGTTAATAGATTTTTTTATGTTCTAATTCTTAATCAAAAACATTTTAATTATTTCATATTAAAGAAAAGACTTATGCAGGCCACGATTCTTATCCCATTTATAGCGGTTTTTCGTAATTTGTCGGCAGTTTTTCGTGGCATTAAATACCTACTGAAAAAATCGAAAAATGACCTCTCTAAAGTACCATTTTGATACATTTGCAAAA
>NC_042493.1:108575370-108584144 GCF_005508785.2 Acyrthosiphon pisum
GGTAGAAAATTTTGTATACACGATAAAAAAAATTTTTTTAAAAAACACCATTGTAAAACCACTAGATCCCTCGTTCCGCTCAGAATTAAAAATAGTTGAGCGTAATTTCATAATAATTGTTTATAAGCGCCTGAAGTTAGTATTAGAATAAAATCATAAAAACGTAGGTAGGTACAAACTATTTTGTGTTAGAAATTCATACAAATTTTAAATATAAAACATTCCTTCAATTAACAATAAGACTACCTTACATTATGCTACATAATATATAACTATCAGTAATCAGAAGGCAAATCATCGGCATGTATTAATCATTTAATGTTGGATAGGGAAATTAGTAAAATGTTTACTTCTGTCATACTATTTATTAGGTAAGACTTAATACTTGAAAAACATCGTTCAGGTGTAGCAGTTGATACAGGCAAAGTAGGTACAAAATATTTTCAAGAAGATTTGGAATTTCAGAATAAGTATTTCCAATTACCTAACCCAGAGGTAAATGCAATTTTTTCAGTCACTAAAAATAAACCCACGTCCTATTGTAAATCTACAGTCTCATTTTGCGGTACTAAATAATTTGTAAATTTTCAGTGTGATAAATGCGGTCAACATTGGAAATTTAAATGCTTATGAAAAAAATTGTGAATAATATGGATCTTCATTATTCCTCAACTATTATTATAACAACTTTTAACTTACGAGGAAACTTGTAGTACAAACATTTCTGTTACTTTTCTTGATATAACAACTTTGTAGATAGATATATTTTAGTTGGTAGATTGGGTAGGCTTAGTATTATATTAAGACTTTTAAAAGCTGATTGATACAAAAAAAGTAAGGCCTACATGTATAGTCACTTCATGTGCTACATAAGACATAGTTATGTAACACGTAGTTTAAATTTGAAATTGTCTGTTGCACAGTGGTATTTATGTAACACGTAGTCCGTTAACCATCACATATTTGTTGTTTTGTGTCTATTATCAATTTATTTCTCTACAGTAACTACTCAAATTTACTACTTAAACTTAAAGAAATATGGATGATTTTAATCAACAATTTTATCATGCATAGAAAATGTTAAATAAACGTTTGATGAAAATTTCAATTACTTACGGTTAATAGTGTTTGAATAACAACAAAATAAGAAAATTGTTATATGAAAATTTGTTAATAATTTACGGTTGATTATCCAATGTCTTACATTTATAGAATTATACTATAATAATACTAACATTTCTGTTACTCTTCTTAATAACATAATTTTGTAGATATATTTTAGTTGATAGAGTAGATAGGCTTAATATTATATTAAGACCTTTAATAGGTAGCTAATTGATAAAAAAAAATTTATATTTATAAATTTATAAATGAGATGGGTATAGTTTAAATATTTAATAACCATCTGAAGATAAAAAGGTATCATGTAGGTACCTAAGGCAGTTGGTAATTGGGCCACATTTTATCTATCTGCTTCGTATAAAATATTTGTTTACATCATAGATTGGGCCACATATAAAATCTATATTTTTAAAGTGTACTCAGAGATTGGGCAAAATGTACAGCATACAAATATAAGAATATAATATAACGTTCATTAACTAACAATTATTTTTTATAATACCTAAAAGATAATAATTTTATTTTTAATAATGCTATACCCAGATTTACCGATTTAACAAACTCAAATCTATTATATATAATCCAATAAATAGACTTAAATTGGCAAATACAATGCATAATATTTATGGCTTCATTTAGAAATTCCTGATTGTTTTAACGTGAGATTGAGTTGACGAATTCTCTGTAATTTCTGCCCTTTCTCTTCTTAGTTGTAATATAAACTCTCTTTTTTCAGCATCCTATAAAATGAAATATATTTAAAATAAAAACTATTATAATGAGTAACAGATATACAGGGTTTTCCATTTGGACTTAAGACACTCGCTCTTTCAGAAAATAAATGTTTTTGAAAAAAATGTATTTACATAATATTTACTCATTACAAAGCAATATTTTTATCACATATATTATATCATAAGCCATTTTAAGTTTTTTAACCTTTTGAGTTACATAAGCATAATATTATATGGAGCGTTTTCACATACATTCATTGAAGTTTAAAAAACATATAACTAGAGCACGGATTTGTATGGATTAATAACCATATTATATTGTAAAAAAACACCATACAAAACACAGATAATGTTCTTACGATCAAGTTTTAGAGTCAAATCGCTCTTATATTTAAGCTCTAAAGTAAATTTGCTATGTTTCGCAAAATATATCATTTTTTTTGTAAGACGGAGACAATAAATGACTGTGTGGCATTCTCTTAACATTAAAAATGTATCTTAAAAAGAATTTACTTAGGTAGGTAGCTACTTAAATAATAGTTTGTGTTTTGTCGGTGGTTTTAATACATAAGAAAAAAAATTAACTACCTGGGAAAACCGTTTACACCTACGAGTAAACGTATTAATTTATTTTGATATTAATCAAAACTATGAATGTCGAAATATGCAAAATATGCACCATTTTGTTATATTCAATATTGTAAAAAAAACATTATCGTATATTTTCTGCAAATTTTAAAACCTGATCTTTTACAGTATTTCTGGTTATGGGTAACTCCTTTATTCGTTGCATAATTTTATCTTTATTAGAAAAATCTTCAAATAGAAATAGGATTTAGTTACCCCCGTTAAAAATTACTTATTTTATATACTTTATTCAAAATTTATCAAAAATACAGAAATTTGTAAATTATTTTGTAATTCATAAAATGTTTAGTATTGTACATACAAATATTTTCAATAAGAACCTTAATTTTATTTTATTTTTATTTCGAATTTAAACGTTAAGTTACTGCAGTCTTACATCTCATTGAATTGCCGTGCAGTGGTGTAGTATTTAGAATTGTTCACAGAAACAGAAAATTTCCTTATGGTATGGATGTAAAATAATTTAAAAGAGCATTTTATTTTGAAAAAATTGATTCAATTCGGAGAATACTTAAAAATACTGAATAGTGACATTCAGATGTTTATCACTGCGTGCATAATATAAGATGCATATAAACAATAGGTATTCGTAAAATAATAGTCACCAAATTTTCAAAATGTTAATTTTTGTTCACGATAATATTCTTTACTAACATACTTTGTGAAACTGAAATATAAAATATCGATTTATTTAATAGCTTAATTTAATTTAATAGCTTATTTTAGTTGAAATACTATATATTATTCAGTATGAAATACATAGGCGTAACTAGGAGGGGACTAGGAGGGGGGCTAAGCTCCCCCTAACTTTTATTTTGTCCCCCCCCCCCCGAGTTATTCCTATACTCCCAACAAATGGTAGCTAAATTTACAAATTTTATATTTATAATATAATTTCATTTTTTTATATAAAAACTGTAGTGTAGTTTTTAGTTTTTACTACATAGTAGGTACTTATATACTACATAGAAGTTTTCAATAAGGTTAGGTTATACACAAAAATTGTCTTCACTCAGAAAAATAGACTTAATATTTGATTTTTGTAACATTAATGTTAAATGTATAAAATATGGTGATACGATTAACGACTAACTATAGTGACCAAACGACACGACGATCGCTGCGCCTGCGCCGGCCACTTTAGGGGTCTTTTGCTAATCTAACCAAGCAGATTTTATGTTATTTTATTAAAATATAATTTATAATTTTATCATCATTACTCGTCCTTCGATCTTCATAAGTGCAACAGTTGTCTGATACTCTAATAGTTCGTATTCTGGCTAACGTCGTTTTTATTATTAGCTATAATAAATTAGTAGGTACAATTTTATTTTCCTATGTTTTTAAGCTTAAATAAATAAAAAATAAATGAAACTGAATTGAAATCAGAAATATTGGTTAGATACTTAGATAACCAATTGGCAATTATTAATAATTTTTTTGTATTTTCATTTAACAATCACTGATAGAGTAATTTATAACGTCTAGGGAGTATAGTTCAAAAATCTGTTTTTCCAAATGTATATAAAACACTACATATTTTATCACTTTCTGTTCCAACAAGTTCTGCATCTAGAGATGTTTTATGATAACATTTTCAGTAATGGATCGAATAGATACTTGAATAAGGTCAACTACTCAACTATATTACAAAATCAATTATCTAAAGTCTAAGTTGTCTACTAGGTATACCTTTTGAAACATTTTTCTATTGAAAATGTCAATATTATATAGGTATACCTACTGAGCATTCAGTGAGCATAAGCATAAACTATAGTGACTAGTATAATATTATTATGTTACCCATATCAATTTTTAAAACTCACTGATATTATAAAAAAATAAAAACTTTAATGTGTACCTAAAAAAAAATAATATATTTTAATAGTTTAATGTTTACCTCCTCATTCCACTTTTTTATGGTAAGTATTATACACACAATATGAACAAAGGCTAAGAATTATAATTTGAAAAATAACAAAAGAATCAGAGTTCAAATATGTTTTTTACAAAATGAATCATTTTTATGTCGGAATTTTTATTCATTTTTATTAATTATTAATTATATTTTACTATATACCAACTAATTATTATTTTTAAATTTTTATTGTTTCAATTAAGTAGTTGAGTTGATCAAACATATACATTTATAATCTATTATATTTATGAAAATAAAAACTATTTTATATTCTATTTAAAAAAAAAAATTCAGATTGAATTATAAATAATATTATACCTATTGGCTATTATTAAATACAATATTAAATTAACTTTAAAAAAATGGGGGGGGAAACGTTAGGCTCTGGTAAAATGGTTCAAGGGCATCTTTGTTTTATTACGCGTCATTCCAGCCACGTGTCATTTTGAAAACTTTATTACTATTTTTTCAAACCATATAGGACTATTTCAGGTATATGTATCATTATAATATAATATATGAAAATTAACGTACACGAAATAAGATAAGTAAGAAATTCATCGTTTGCCTCAATCGGTATTATATATTTTAATATTTATGTACCAGACATAAATTTACAAAATATAGGCAAACGTTTTTGAAGTTTATCATAATCACAAAATCGAAATTGAAAAACGTTTAAAATAAAATGCACGTAGGTATTAAATGGATATATGTACCTATTTATAATACGATTGAAGTTAAAATGCAGTCATCCCAAGTTTAATAACTGATAATATGTCTACAGAAATGTACTGTAGTAACCTTCACAATGTACCAGTAGAACTGTGCCAAAATTGTTTTTGATTTATGATCATGTTATTTATTTTCTTATTAGTTTATACTTTATACCAATCTTAATTTATTCAGCTACCTAGCGAAACGACTAAATTAATAATTAAGATGGCAAAATCGCCTAGGTAGCACTTATACGCGGCTTACAATAGTAACCAACCATCAACGCAACGGTCATCGCCCGGAATCCGTCCCGCAGTTGCTGCATCGTCCTCTGCGGGTACTCTTCGCCGCCCGTCTTAACCCGACGGACAGCACTTCCGGATCGTCGACAGGTGGTCATCGTCCGTGCCGTCGCCGATCGCCTCGGCCGTGCGGAGCGTCCGGTTTCCACTGCCACTCGCGACTGAACTGCTCATGGCTTAAATATACAATAGTACCCCTACAATATCATTTTATCACGTTAAGGAATTAAATAGCAGCGTAAGGGGACGACGTATACTGGCTATACAATGATATAATATGCTATGATATTATGGACTTATACGCTGCCCTTATACGCTGCCATTTTATTTTTGTTGGATAACAATATGGGCTATGTGCAATAACCTTGTATATTTAAGCCATAGAACTGCTGTTGTAACAGACCACAACGTCGCCGGCCCACCAGCCGATCGCCGCAACGAGAAACGCAACAGGTGGCGGCGAAACACGATCGGACGCGTCGCGTCAAAGCCCTGCATAAAAAATATTATTCAGCTAGTTAGTCGAGAGATCTCTAAATATCATAATATTATGTATACATATTTGTCATAATATAATAATTCGAACAATTTAATTCAATATCAAATAGATTGTTCAACACTCATTGTTATCTTATTCATTACCTCTAAATGTAAAATTAAAAATGTCTGTAACTAATTAATTATTAATTTATAGGTCTGCAGATGATATATGTAAAAATATTAAAAGACATTACAACACAAAAAACAAATTTTCTTAGATTTAAAGTATGTCATGATCTAAGAAATATGGTGCAAGTCTTACACTTTAATACTAATTATCAGGATTGGGATTTTATAGTACTTAATATAACTACATAAATATGCGCCATATATTAATATTACCTTAAATATCGCTATAAATATGCAATAAAAACAACAAAATATGCAAAAAAAAAGGAACTTTATTAATTAAAAATTTTTTAATCACCTACAAATTATTATAGGTAGTTAATTAAGTTTTGAAATAATTTAGTTACTCTGATCAGAATCCCGAAACGTAAAAAAAATATCTAATACAAAATTATCGTCATAATTTCGATTGACAAGAATCTAAAAACACGTTTACTAAAATATAATTTCATAAAGTATGACCGATTTTGATTTAAAATTAGGTAAAAATGCAAAAAAGGCTCAAAAAGGCCAAAAAAAGCACTGAAATCTAAAAAATCACAAGATATGCAAAAATAAGCAAAATAACATTTTTTATTTGAGTTCTCTGTGTCATGAAACACATTTTTAGCTTACTCTGCTATTTTTTAAGCATCTCATAA
The DNA here is from genome assembly GCF_005508785.2 of Acyrthosiphon pisum. Classification (NCBI taxonomy): domain Eukaryota; kingdom Metazoa; phylum Arthropoda; class Insecta; order Hemiptera; family Aphididae; genus Acyrthosiphon; species Acyrthosiphon pisum. The sequence continues at coordinate 108,582,122 of NC_042493.1, forward strand.
GAAATATGCAAATGCTACAAAATCCCAATCCTACTAATTATTCAATGAGGTACACCCGTACAGCGTGTGAAAATATGCGAGTGAAGTACTGACGTGATAGAGCCGAAGTCTGAACGGCGCCACGGCGGCATATGTCTTATGTGTAAAAGTGTCTGGAACAATAAAACGATTTAAATCATTAAAGATAATATTTATTTTTTCTATGTAACTAAGTGTTTTTTTATTCTGATGTACTTTCTAGTTTTTTCATAGTAGATAAAACTATACAGTAAATTATTTACAATTTTATTTTTATTTTGTCCAGTCTAATATTTTCAGACATTATTTATTATCAGTTTATTTGAGGTATTTTAAAATGTTTGTAACTTCTTAAATTTTCTGGTAGAAAAAATGCCCTGATCATAAACTCCAATGCCCGATGTATGTTTTTGGAAGCAAATTAGATCTAGTTGGTACTTTGAGGAAGTCGAAATTGAAAATGCTCGGGGCTTTTTAAAATAATTGGAGAAAAAAAATGAAAATTTATTAAAATTCTTTGGTTAGGACAACCGATATTATAATATTAATATAGCGCTAAATAATAAAACTCAAAAAAATTATTTAATTTTCGATTGTTTAGGTAAAATTATATTGTACTAAATGTTTTTGCGGGCACTACGCAAAACTTCAAATAATAAAATACAATCCATTAAATAAGCAATACCTACAGGTCTATCGTACACAATAATTTCTACTTTCTAGGAAACGAATGGTTAACCCACAGACATTTGCATGTATATACAGTAAAGTTATTCGTTTTTTAATTACAACAAAATAACAAAATCGCTACACGAGAATTCGAGTGAATATCCAATTCTGTAAAAATATGAACTTTAAACACTCAAAAAAATTAAATTTGATTTGCTTATAGACATTTTTGATTTTGATAAAGGTAGAAAAACTTATGAGGAATCTTGTATTACATTTTCAAAACTTAGATTTAAAAATTTTATGAATTCTCAACTCAAAATAATTTGCTAATTTTCGTGATTATTCCGTATTTTGTTAAGATTTGAATTTTAAATACTTATAAAAAAAACTGTGACTAAGGATTTTTAATATTTTTCAAATGTCATTGTAACAGTATAGTAGGAGTCTTGTATTAAATGTTCAAGCTTTTTCAGCCAACAAATAAACTTTTATTGACATTCAAAAAAAAAAAAACTAAAAAAATTAGAAAATGAAAATTAGTTAAAATATTTTGAAAATGTTATGTTGTATATCAGGGATGGGCAACTAATTCTATTAGAGGGCCAATTTTAAATGTGCAAAAATCTAGCGAGCCAGAAAAGAGTATTAAATAGTATTAATTTATAATAGGGGTACCTATATTGAAAATTAGGTTTTTTTTTGCTTTCTATTAGACCTTCAGTCCTAGCATTTTTATAATGAGTAAATTTAAGTGGGGGCTCTGCCCCCACACCCCCCAAACACATAGTTACCTTAATTGTTTATAAATGCAATATAAATGTAAATCAATAAATTAATATTTTATTTTATTACTAGCTGGACTCGGCAACACTTTGCTATTGCTAGGTTTTTTTATTATGCGCATTGCGCACAGTGCATTGTATATTATTATCATGTATCTGAGATAGATCAAGAACCATGGGTGGTGCGTAGGTAAGTGTATAGTTTAACTCAGAATCAAAAAATGCAAAAAAAATTGTCCCCCGAGACCGTGGATTTTTTATTTTACGTTTTGTCCGTGGTTTTTTTTATTATTTTAGAATAGCAAAAACATACATTATTGTTTAAACCAATAGCAACCATTTATAAACAAAAATAATAATAATCTCTGCAATACCCCTGTTTGAGAACGTCCCTGGGTGGGACCTCTTATTTACTTTTTTTCGTGACAAAATGTAGCTTAAACCATTTTCGAGGTCTAATCTACCTCTGTACAAAATTTCATCGCAATCGGATGTATGGTTTAGGAATGTATAACGGAAATACATACAAACATTTTTTGTCTTTTATTTAT
>NC_042493.1:108584244-108585959 GCF_005508785.2 Acyrthosiphon pisum
TGTTTTATATTTTAGTTATTGCCTTAATTATAATACTTTTCCACTAATCTACAGCTCGATACTTATTTAGATGGGGTCGATACGGTGTATTATATCAACGAAAATGACTTCACGGGAAAAACTCTCACGCCCTGTAGAATTGTCGGATTTCGTTAATTTTTTTTTTATCTGAAAGATGAGAAGTTTCTACAGGTCGGATCAAAGCTCAATTTTTTATTTACTTTGAATAGTAGTAGAAAAATACGTTTGAAAAAAGGACAATTAATATTATGCATTTTTCAAATGCATATTTCATTTTCTAAGTTGCAAATACACGAGAAATCAACATTGTTTTAGTAAATATATTGTCATATTGAAAATAAATTGTACTGTCGTGTTCATAAACATGTCAAGTTAATAGATTTTTTTATGTTCTAATTCTTAATCAAAAACATTTTAATTATTTCGTATTAAAAAAAGGACTTATGCAGGCTACGATTCTTATCCCATTTATAGCGGTTTTTCGTAATTTGTCGGCAGTTTTTCGTGGCATTAAATACCTACTGAAAAAATCGAAAAATGATCTCTCTAAAGTACCATTTTGATACAATTTGCAAAAATATAAGGTATTCTATGTTAAAATCAAAGTAGGTACTCTTTCTGGTAGAAATTTTGTATACAGGATAAAAAAAAAAAATTTTAAAAACACCATTGTAAAACCACTAGATCCCTCGTTCCGCTCAGAATTTAAAAATAGTTGAGCGTAATTTCACAATAATTGTTTATAAGCGCCTGAAGTTAGTATTAGAATAAAATCATAAAAACGTAAGTAGGTATAAACTATTTAGTGTTAAAAACTCATACAAATTTTAAATATAAAACATTCTTTCAATTAACAATGAGACTACCTTACACTATGGTACATAATATATAACTATCAGTAATCAGAAGGCAAATCAATAATCATCGGCATGTATTAATCATTTAATGTTAGATAGGGAAATTGATAAAATGTTTACTTCTGTCATACTATTTATTAGGTAAGACTTAATACTTGAAAAACATCGTTCAGGTGTAGCAGTTGATACAGGCAAAGTAGGTATACAAAATATTTTCAAGAAGATTTGGAATTTCAGAATAAGTATTTCCAATTACCTAACCCAGAAGTGAATGCAATTTTTTCAGTCACTAAAAATAAACCCACGCCCTATGGTAAATCTACAGTCTTCGTGGTAATTTTGTTTTGACTATTCATCGGGTTTATTATAAACACTCTTGCATGAAAAATAATTCGCAGAAAATTAAAAAATACGGTACACCATACTACCATTGTAGAGGTATATGTTTTTGTTGTCCAATAGTCACATAATATATTATGCCGCGAACGACTAGTGGCGTATAGTATATTATCAGAGCGGTAAAATTACCACGGCTAGAACATTTAGAAAACAGACATACTTAAAAGTTAAAAGTAATATCATATTGAGAAACACAGAAAATATGAAAACTTAACTTTACAAAAGAATCAGATCAAGGGGGACCCCTCCCGTAAATACGCCACTGAAAAATATCGATATTTCTGAAGATAATATCAGAAATTTAAAATTAAAACGTTATAAAATTGAGCATAACTAGCTGCAACTAAGATTTAATTTTGAGAGTTTTATCGTTAGCACCACAGGAGTTATCCATAAAATAAAAAGTAAAATTGTCATAAAACAGTAAAAAATTATCAA
>NC_042493.1:108589144-108592387 GCF_005508785.2 Acyrthosiphon pisum
CATTTTGCAGTACTAAATAATTTGTAAATTTTCAGTTTGATAAATGCGGTCAACATTGAAATTTAAATGCTTATAAAAAAAATTGTGCATATGGGTCTTCATTATTCCTCAACTGTCATTATTACTGTTTTGTGTATATTATCAATTTATTTCTCTGCAGTAACTACTCAAATTTAATACTTATTAGTTCCGGTTGAAATATAAATTTAAACCTAAGAAATATGGACAATTTTAATCAACAATTTTATCATGCATAGAAAATGTTAAATAAAGGTTTGATGAAAATTTCAAGTACTAACGGTTAATAGTGTTTGAATAACAACAAAATAAGAAAATTGTTATATGAAAATTTGTTAATAATTTTAAATATTTTAAAAGCTGATTGATACAAAAAAAGTAAGGCCTACGCCCTACATGTATAGTCACTTCATGTGCTACATAAGACATAGTTATGAAACACATAGTTTTATTTGAAATTGTCTGTTGCACAGTGGTATTTATGTAACACATAGTCCGTTAACTATCACATATTTGTTGTTTTGTGTCTATTATCAATTTATTTCTCTGCAGTAACTACTCAAATTTACTACTTAAAATTAAAGAAATATGGAAGATTTTAATCAAAAATTTTATCATGCATATAAAATGTTAAATAAACGTTTGATGAAAATTTGTTAATAATTTACGGTTGAATATCCAATGTCTTACATTTATAGAATTATACTATAATAATATTAACATTTCTGTTACTTTTCTTGATAACATAATTTTGTAGATATATTTTAGTAGGTAGATTGGGTAGGCTTAATATTATATTAAGACCTTTAATAGGTAGCTAATTGATAAAAAAAAATTAATATTTATAAATTATTAAATGAGATGTATATAGTTTAAATATTTAATAACCATCTGAAGGTATCATGTAGGTACCTAAGGCAGTTGGTAATTGGGCCACATTTTATCTACCTGCTTCGTATAAAATATTTGTTTACATCATAGATTGGGCCACATATAAAATCTATATTTTTAAAGTGTACTCAGAGATTGGGCAAAATGTACAGCATACAAATATAAGAATATAATATAACGTTTATTAACTAACAATTATTTTTTATAATACCTAAAAGATAATAATTTTTTTTTTTAATAATGCTATACCCAGATTTACCGATTTAACAAACTCAAATCTATAATATATAATCCAATAAATAGACTTAAATTGGCAAATACAATGCATATTATTTATGGCTTAATTTAGAAATTCCTGATTGTTTTAACGTGACATTGAGTTCACGAATTCTTTGTATGTCTGCAATTTCTCTTCTTAGTTGTAATACAACCTCTCTTTTTTCAGCAATCTATAAAATGAAATATATTTATAATAAAAACTATTTTAATAAGTAACTAATATACAGGGTTTTCCATTTGAACTTCCATTTGGACACTCGCTCTTTCAGAAAATAAAATGTTTTTGAAAAAAATGTATTTACATAATATTAACTCATTACAAAGCAATATTTTTTACCATATATATTATACCATAAGCCATTTTAAGTTTTTTAACCTTTTGAGTTAAAACATATATTTTGAATTACATAAGCATAATATTATATAATATGGAGCGTTTTCACATTCATTCGTTGAAGTTTTAAATACTTATAACTGGAGCACAGATTTGTATGGATTAATAACCATATATTGTAAAAATAACACCATACAAAACACAGATAATGTTCTTGTTATAATTCGCTCTTATTTTTAAGCACTAAAGTAAATTTGCTATGTTTCGCAAAATATATCATTTTATTTGTAAGACGGAGACAATAAATGTCTGTGTGGCATTCTTTTAACAATAAAAATGTTTCCTAAAAAGAATTTATTTAGGTAGGTATAATAATTTGTGTTTTGTCGGTGGTTTTAATATATAAGAAAAAAATTCACCCTGGAAAAACCGTTTACACCTACGAGTAAACGTATTAATTTATTTTGTTATTAATCAAAACTATAAATGTCGAAATATGCAAAATATGCACCACAAAAGTTTCATAGTAAAAATATTTAAGTTATGAAACAAATGCTGTGCCCACACAGCATACCATACGATCAACCAGAATAAATATGCAAGTGCATACAAATACGTGCTCTAATTATAAAAAATATCTAAGTACTCCAAAAAACATTCTGCTTTAGAATATTGAACTCAAGTGTATGTTATCACTAAAAAAGTAAACAATTAAAAAATTATAGAAAAAAAAGTAAACAAAATATGTCATTTTTGACAGCTTAAAATCATGGAAATAAATTTTTAAAAACATAAATAGTTTTTGAAAAAACGAGTGTTTTATTTTAGGACTTATGATCCTCCAGTAAACTCACTTGGTTTTTAAAACTTTCAAAAATTTTGTTTTGAGCTTCAATTTTTGCTTTCATTCTTTGAAAATCTCGATCTTTTAGCAACCCTTGACAGCCAGAACACATTTGAACTAAACTATTTTCAAAATACCCTAAACATTGCTCAAACACAAATCCACCCCTACCATAACATTTTTCAATTCCATAGATTTTTTCTAAGAGATTGCCCAACTCTTTCATTGTTGTGATAGGGGTTGTATATTCATATTTCTTGCCATATATTTCTATAGATGGCACAAGGTTATTATCAAAATAGACTTTCTTGACAGTTACATCATTAGCGTCTTGTTCATAAAACAGTGTTGCATTTTGTGAATTAAGATGTTCACTCTTCCAATATAAACTAGGAAGTAAAACTTCCTTAGACAATTTAAAAATAATCCCGTCTTCATCCCTTGAAAATTCTTCAGCATTGCAGTTTTTTCTTTTTTCAATTGGTTCCAAAGTAATGGACAATGGACTATTAGACGAATCATCAATTGTAAGGTCAATTATCATGGAAGTATTATCTGTATTATCTGAAAGGTTATTAATTTATTCAGTATTTAATATTAATGTTGGATTTAACATTAATAGTACAAGTTAAAATGTCTTTTAGTAAGAATTTTTTACATATTACCTTTTAAATTATTTTTATCTGACAATGACTTTTCAGCAGCTTCATTTTCTATTGGGCTTATGAATTGATCTTCACATGTACTCAATACAGGCACCTCATTAATTGACATAGGCAAAGCTAATGATTTGAAAAAATAATTTTAATTTTAAATACAATTTTATTATAAAACAGAAATATAACATCAGAGAAAGATTATTTAAAACGACATCCCA
>NC_042493.1:108592487-108592617 GCF_005508785.2 Acyrthosiphon pisum
TTATTTAAGATTTAATAATTTTTAGTTATTTTTATTCCCGATGGTTGTAGTTATTTCTAATTTCATTAGATATTCTGTCTTTTTAAATTATAATTTACATTTCTAACGATTACCTGTGGGTTTTTTTTAC
>NC_042493.1:108592717-108599358 GCF_005508785.2 Acyrthosiphon pisum
GCTTATAGACCAAGCTCCAAATACCTACCCACAACATGCCACTGAATTAATATAGGTTTGGAAGGTTTTAATTATTTATATAATTTATATCAAACTGAAATACATTGGATCGGACCGAATATAATAATATTATTATAACCGCGAAACAGACGCGGTCATTAGGTAGGTACTGCAGCAAATTTCTCGATAAAATCGTTTTCATCGCGTATAACGGCCGATAATGTTCTTGCCGCCGTGGAGTTTAATAACTGAAATTTAATCACCGAGATCCTGCTGGGGGTCGGCGATAGTAACATGATACAAATTTCCAATCCATCATTTCCATTTTTAACCAACGCTTTATAAATCGATGGCTATAAGAGGCCAAAAGTTGTAGGTATGTCCCAAACATTAAATTTTACAGGAGAGAAGTTTTAAGATTTTAAATTATTCTACACCAAATAATTTGTGTTGTAGATTTTTGATTTTCGGTGTTGCAACTGATTTATTTGTAAAATATTCTGTAGATTACATAAATTATTACTTTTAGGTATTACATTTTTTTTTAAACGTAATTAAATTTAAATGGGACTTGTTACGAATGACAATTATAATATATTTTTACCTTGGACATAAAAGGTTTTGATGGACATATTAAAAGTTGTTAATTTAAAATAAACTCTAATTTATTATATAAATAGTTAAAATGTACGACTAAAATGTAAGACTAATTTTTTTGGTATAAAAATTAAATTTGTTTATATAATAATTGCAGTAAAAAAGTAAAAAATATAAAAAATATAGGAATTTTTTATTGAATGTGAAAAATAATAAAGTAACATTTTTCATTTTAGGTCCACGCTGACCAAATTGAAAATATATAAATACAATATAAGCCATTAAACCCATATGCATAACGCATACACATTATTTCGCTCGAATTTTAAAACATTTAAATATGTAAGTTCCTATATATACATAAATAACTCATCGAAAAAAGAAAGAATTGTTTAAAATATGAAATATAAACTAAAGAAATCTCATTGCATACAATATTTTTTGTACGAAAAATGTGGAATATATATTCTGTTTATTTCTAGAAAAAAATGATATTAGGTATATTATTGTGATCCGTAAAATAAAAATAAATTCTACGAAATCCGTTACCGAATATCATTATATAAATGAACAAAAAATATAATTATTTAAAAATTATAATTTATAAAATCGATGAATTATTTAAATACTTATTTAAAACAATTTATTGCATGTGCGTGTAATCAGCTGAAGTTACGTGAGATATAGCGAAAACAAGGTGTTGAAATCAGTTGTTTTTGTACTTGATAGTACCTACCTGCAAGCGTTTACCCACTTTACAATATTATATTTTAGTGGATGAAAAATGTTTAGAAGTAACGCATTCCGTTGACGTGTTTAGTGATTCAAAATCGGTACTCACGATTAGGATATCAAAAACTACTTGAAACCGTTGTAATCCCACGTGCCATGGGAAAAACAGGTTGGTGTGGTTTCCAAGTTTTATAAGTTCATTGAAAAAATGTTTACTATATATTATTACGAGTTATTCACACGAAGGTTTACCTCTCATTTATCTATCAAAATATTTTAAATATTTTCGTATTTAAAGTAAGCTATACGAGATGATAGGTAGAATAAAAAAAATACTTTCAAAATATCGGATACTTATTTATTTTGTTGAATCAATTATTTAATACAACGAAATATTGTAAAAAATAGTATACCTACTACAGTTTAAGGAAGATTCGTGCAGTAAAAAAAAAAATAGGTACCTATACCTCTAGCATTCATAGTCTTAAGATATTCAATATATATAAATTTATTTTTAAACAAACGCTAATAAATTATTCTTTTTTTATTTATAAGAAAATAAACTAAGATAATATATATTATTTAAGTAACAAATTTGAAATTAATAACCATATACGCCGTGCATGTTTTTAATAAAATTATTTAATTACGATTTATAGCGGTGTGAAAAGTTAGAAACTATTAACTATAAAAATTATAATATGCCTACTTACTGCAGATCACAATAACCGGATAACTCTACTAGGTGACTTGAAGTTCTGTACAAATATATTGTATTTTTATGATAAATTGGAAATAGATTCTCGAATATTAAAATGAAATTATTTATAAACATAAATCCTAAATTTATGAATATTAAGGGTGGTACATTAATTTTATTTTTTAGGTTAACGACACGCGTAATAAGTACCTATGTCTAGATGTCTTATGGGTAGATTTTTTTCCTAAGCGTTAGCTGATCCAGTAGGATTTTCGTCTACGTGACCTCGATGATCTGTGAGTATGATGCACATTTATCATTCTAATCGGGACGACTAGTCAGCCGTTTGAACGAATACAAAAATTGTACGCACATATTATTATAATTTCATTAAATACAAAGGATTACTGCTTGTTTTCAAAAATTAAGTAGGCACTACATTTCAAATCATTAAATTCGTTTCATACAATTTTAACGCAAATACCTATGTCTATTCATAACATATAGTGTATCATATTATTTTTTATAATCATGAAATGAATAATATTTCAATATAAACTTTCTTAAATATTATATAATAAACTACGTATCTACCTAATATTATTGCGGTGGTATAATAATATTATTACTATATATAATTGTAATACACCATTACTGTATTTTGTTCAGATAAAATATGTGTTATATTCTGCGATGTGAACATTTTATTTTTGTTTTTATATATAAGTTCTGCTAATTAGACGAATAACTTTTTAAGTCCTTTGACAGTCAGTTGGTTGCAATACAAATGACTTATATCGTCGAGGTCCAAAGTGGTGTGGGATTAAGAAAAGAGATTGATAGGATTTTTAGATTTTTTTTTCAAACCAAGGAATCGTTATTTTTAACCGGTATATTAGTATATATATTTTATTGGCATACATTTAGGCCGTAAAAAATGAACTGAGGTATGTGGTGAGAACTGGCAGTTCTGAACTGCTGTCGGAAACGGTACGAGCGTCACACATATTTTGACATAGACGTCGCTACTCAGTTTGCAAAGATATTTTTATTTTTACTTATATACAATATGTATGATATTTAATTTATTTTGTTATTTTGTTCGGATAAACGTTCGGGTGGCACAGTAATAAATTTACTACGATACTCACACCGCAGTGACAACTGTTTTCAAATTTAAATTAATTTGTCGTATATAATTTTATTTTGGCACCTGCCATCGGCAGTAACAAAACAGAATAGAAATAATTTAACTTATAATATGACAAACTCTTATTATTAAAATTATATGTTTGTATACTTGCTTTACTTAAATATTTCATTAGTTAATGTTGTAATTGTCCAAGATTTGTAATACCCAACTATTATTTTGTTCCAATCTAAATGATTTAAATAAGATTTAAATTTGTATGGCAATCATTTTGTTTGACTTTAATTATATTATACTACACTTTAAATATGTTAATTATTCATGAACATAGATTTTAAAAATTTTTTTACCTATTTTAAATAGAATATTGTATTTATATGGTTTTATTTTTAAGAATGTCATGAATATTTTACTTTAATAAATTACTAAATGACATTTATTTAAATAGGTAAATTTATTGTAGATAATAATGTGTATCATCATTAAATAGTCGTCAGACATAAATATTAAATGACTATGTTTTTTAGATGTTGTTCAAATTGAATCAACAATACATTAAATTTAGGTGCGTTGAATGCAAAATAATATAACAGTAAAACGAGTTTTCAATAAAGGTATAATATTATTTAAATATATTTCAATTATCAAATATTCACTACCTATATATACTTAAAAATTATAATGATAGGTAAAGAACAACTGATAACATATATATTGACATGCTATAATGCCTATTCAATATTATAATAAAGAAGTAGATAGTGACATATAATGTATTTGCTATCGATCTTCCTTATATTATTATATAGGTAGTTTAAAATAAATTTAAAATTGTTATTAAATCAAACCGTATTTCTTCTGTTTTAGTTGATTACCTGTTACGGTTTTCTATTTAGTTCTAAATAATCAGAGCCAGTTAACATAGGCACGAGATACTTTTTAATTGTCTCGTTTAGAAACAGACGAGAGACTGCTAATGCGACGGAACGTCAGCGGTGGTAGGTACCTATGCCTATTAATTGAGTACCTAACTACATATATTATGCATCTGGTGCAAATAATTTCAGTAAAGTATTTTCCAGCATTATATTTTCGAATTTTAGGTGTGTTAATGTATATGTAATTTTGTAAGGTATTTCATTACCTACCTACTTTCCCGTAGGTATAATATTTTCTTGTGTAGGTACCCAGCAAGCACTGTAATGTATATTAGACGTCTAATATACCAATCCATCATAGACGTAAGACATACATGTGATGTAAATGTAGATGTCTATGATAAGTCTAACATTAGTCTATATGCGCTGAAAAGTGATAACTGATAAACTATCACCATAAACCAGGGTTCGCAGTTTGAAATTAAACATTGTGTGTTTAAAACAAATTGTTTAAAACATGTTTTTTTATGTTATATGTTTAAAAAAGTTTTTTATAAATTCTTCTAAAACTTAAAAAAAAAATAGGTAGATACCACATGTTATTATTTAAATTATTTTTGTATAGTAAGTAATAACAACTAATTATATTAATAATTATATTAAATTCTAATTCAAAATTATTTTTGTTCTATTGATAATTTAACAGTCCAATTTCTATATTTCTATTATTATTAATCAATAATTATATTATAGTTTTATTTAAATGGTTAACACAAATTACACAATTATTTATTTATTTTAAAAATGCATTCACGTACCTATAGTATATTAGTATATTATATAGAAGCATAGGCATATACTATACCAACAGTGAAATAAATGACATTTCAATATTTCATATGATATATTTTTAAGTAAATCAATAATCACATCATCGACTGTTTTGTTATTATGAGTACTTACTATCTACTAACTATTGATTGAAAAAAAACTTACAATTAATATTAATTAATAATTAATTACTTTATAAAATATCATAATACAATATTCAATTTATTTCAGTCTTCTTTAATTTCTTTATTAAGTCTTGACAAGATTATAAATAGGTAGGTACATAACAAATTAGAATTGACATTACAATATTTAACGAAAAGTAAAATAATCCAATAGATTTTTAAGTTGAGTAATAAACTGATAACTAATAAGTCCAAAAACATTAAGTAATACAATTTAAAAAAAATTATAATAATAACAACTTTTGTAGTTTTGTCAGATAATACATTATTTGTGTTCTATCGTTGTACCTACCCACGCGAGTTCTATGTGCAATTTCCCATTGTCCTTTCAAAGTAAATTATTATAACATTTTTTTTTTTGTTTTAAAACATGTTTAAAACATGTTCAAAACAATTGAAAAAAACAAAAAAAATTATTTTGTTTAAAACAAAAAAAAAACAACAGAAATTAATAAAAAAACTGTTTTTTCCAAACCCTGCCATAAACATCATATTAATATTCATTTCATCTTTTTTATATATTATATTATAATTATTATAAAGACATGAAAATATTATATATATGTATATATAAACTATAGTTTCATGCCTTTTATATTGTTTAATGTTTATATTATTAGCAGTGTTCAGTTTGAATATATAGGTTATATATATAACCTAATATATATATATATATATAGGTATACCTGACATTAAAATTAAAATGAATTAGTAAAAAACTCGGAAATTATATAATTTATATTTACAACTATATGGTTCATACAGTGTATAATATGTTTAAACTATATGTCCTACGTAATAATAATTATTACAATATTATTGTTCGTGCGTAATTTTTCTCGTGTAAATGTGTAATGCTTTAGATCGTAGAATGGTACAGCGTCCGCGGAGGTAGAACGAACGGAACTCCTACTGTTGGGGACCATTTGGTAATTAGTAAATATGTACCGATGGAACGAATAAGTACCTACTCGTTACTGCTTTAATATAATCAAAGACCGTGATTACAGGAGCTCCGTATTCACTAGTCGGTCGTCTTTTGTTTTCGTCGTAGTTTAGATTATGAAGATTAATATTATTATTTGTTTACCCTGTGTGCTTGTCTGGCTACGATAATAAAAAGGCGCTTTTCAATCATTCATTAATTTTAATATTACAAAATTATTTAATAATATAATATTATTTAATAAGGTATCATCAGGTTTGTGACCGTGAAATCAGAAAGTAGTGTTTTTCTTGGTTTCATTCATGTGCTTTGTACAGTACTCGGCGAGATTGCAGTAGACACATTAGGTACGTATTATACTTAAAGCATACTATGCCTTTATATAAAATACGACATGCGACACCTAACCACCCAACTAATCTGTAGATGACTGGATTAACTACCACGAGAAAACTTACACACCAAGACGCAATCATCATTCTATAGGAGACCGGAATACAGGTGTCGTATACATTCCAAGACTGAGTGATCAAGGCTACCTACGTCCGTTGATCGAGTTCTCTTTTCCGAGTTCAGATAACTGTCTACTGATACTCTACATTTTAAAATGCATAAGTGTATA
>NC_042493.1:108599558-108607341 GCF_005508785.2 Acyrthosiphon pisum
GGAAAATATGAAAATGCTGTTGTAAATAATTTTAAATCATCAAGACAGCCAACTAAATGTCTTACTAGAAACAATGAGGATATTATGAGTCATAAAAATATGCAGGTCAGTAAATAAGTATTAATATTTTTAAAAAAACATGGCCAATACAGTCTAATATCTTTATCTTTTTTATAATTTTCCATGCTTTCCTTATTGAATATGTAGGACCTTGTTCTTCAACGTCCTGGTTTCTCTTCTGTAGTACTTCTAATTAAACATCAGTATTGTTCTTGTCCATTTATATTTATAAAATAGTTAGTAGTTTGACCACCAATGTGTTTACTCTTTTTGTAAAACTCTCGGGATATATTTATTGCCACTACAAGTGTATTGTTAGGAAATATCTATTGTAATTAATTGGGGATCTGTGTGATTCATTTAAGCATTTACAGTGGCGGATTTAGCATTTTTTCGCCTCAAGGCAAAATCACTCTGGTGCCCCCTCCCCCTATCAATCTACTAAGAAACCAACAATATTTGGTCTAAACCCTTCTCTTCAAATTGTATTCACTTTTTTTTATCAAAAAAAAATATATAATATTAAATCTTTAAAATATACAACTTCTAAAAATAAAATATTTCATATCTAATATTTTACTTCAGATACCAGAACAAATAAACAATGCTTGTACAGCCACATAACGGAAATATAAATAGCCAGATATGAAATAGGTAATAAACATTAAACACATAAACATGGCTATCATATTTTATATAATATTTTAAAAAACTTGGTACAAAAACAAAATAAACCAATTTAAAATATAAACTTAACCTTTATTTAGGTACCTGTATATTATTACTTTTATGAAAATTAATAAATTATAATGATTTTAATCTATGATAAAATAATTAAAACTAATATCGTATTAATATGATATTATAAACTAATAAACTGTAATTATAAACTTCCCACGGGTGCGCTATTTTTTATAAACAAGAGAAGTAATTTTAGAAACAGTTCTAATATGACATAATAATAAATGTATCTACATCTATCAAATAAAAATAAAATATACATTGACTCTACCATGAACCTTAATTTATTATAGGGCAGTAACGAAATAAAATTTGAATATGCTTCACTTTTATAAAATTTGACATAAAGTAAAATATAAATAATGTAAGTATTAAAGTCTAAATATATAAAAATGACAAGTATACTGTATACTATATACACTATAATACTGTAATATTCAAATAAAAAATATAAAATATAACCATTATTTTCAAAAGCTTGCCGCTGGAAGATTAAATAAAATAATGAAAAAGTAGGAATGTACTTTATTACCTTTTAAACTGCTCTCCATCGTCACTCTTCACTTGTAAAATGCCAACATTCGAATGATTTTAAATTTCAAGCGTGAGAAATAAAAGGTTTATTTTATTGGTCTTGGACATAATAATATTATCAATAGTCATTAAAACACGCGGTCGTAGGCAGACGCAGGCCGTAGATCGTGTGGCGGGTAGTGGTATAATGACAATTGTTACTGAGAACAAGTATTAATTATATTTTTTCCAAAAATAACAAAAAAATAAATACCTAACTGTTATATTTTCTGAAAATACCTATACTCGGATAGTCGAATGTTCCCAATAAGTACATACTGATAAGTAATTAGTTATTATTAATAACTAGTAACTATTTTATTACACAAGAAGTAATTTAAAATTGAAATAATAATTGTAATATTTTTACTATAAGTACGCATAATACATTAATCTATTATTATAACTTTTTAAAATTATTTTTATTTGTGTTTATATCACAAATATGAAAAAAAATATTAAAATAATTAATATACCTGATAAGTCAATAATAACCCTTATTTCTAAAAAAAATCCGCCCTAGGCTATAGTCTTTTAGCCTGCCCCTTAATCCGCTACTAAGCATTTAGCTATAGTGTCAAGGTCTTTTGTGAAAAGTTAACCAGTCCTGCTTTTTTTCTGAATTTCCAACGAAGTCGCCGTAACTACATCTTATTGTACAGAAAGTCTTTGGTTGATTTATGCTACTATCAGTTTCATTAGTAATTCAGAAAAATAATAAACCAGATTGAAAAAATAGTTTTGTAAAATTGAGTTACGACAGTTTTTGTTGCGGCATTCGATATATAGATTACATAATTATTCCCTTTCATTGTACATGACTGTATGAATTTCTATTTTAAAATAGCAACTGAACATTTTCGATATAATTTAATGCGTACATAATATAAACTATTATTTTGTAACATATAAAATCAAAATGGTCAACTAATAACGCCCAAATAAAGATGTGTGTATATTTACCGTAAGGAAATAATCATCTTGTAGGCTGTGTCAATTAATAATGTGCCTATATTGAGTACATGTGAAGATCAATTCATTACCTTAGTAACTCGATGTACTTGATCGATTGTTGAATGTTTGTTGCGAAATCCAAACTGATGTTCTGGTTTAAGATTTTTTTCCTCTATAATCGGTTTTAGGCGTTTAAGCAGAAGTTTCTCTAAAAGTTTAGATAAACTTGGTAGGAGTGATATCGGTTGGTATAATACTATATTTTCAGGTGGTTTTCCAGGTTTGAGCAGCATGAAAACTTGTGCTCGTTTCCATTGTTCTGGAATATATTCCGTGTGCCAAATAGCGTTGTATATGTGTGTAAGATGAATGATGGCCTTCTTTGGAAGTTATTAACCACAATTCCTTTTTCTTTATATTATAATATATATAAATATATAAATATACATTTTGATTTTAATTAATTCCATATTAATTTTCAATAATCTATTCTTGACGACCACAGAAAATATAAAACTTACTTATTCTAGTTGATTATACATAGTTAAAATAGTTATTTCCCCTCTTAAATCAGTTAATCCAAGATAATGACTTGGGAATGTCCTTTTAAATAATCTTTCTCTGATGTTATATTTCTGTTTTATAATAAAATTGTATTTAAAATTAAAATTATTTTTTCAAATCATTAGCTTTGCCTATGTCAATTAATGAGGTGCCTGTATTGAGTACATGTGAAGATCAATTCATAAGCCCAATAGAAAATGAAGCTGCTGAAAAGTCATTGTCAGAAAAAAAAAATAATTTAAAAGGTATTATGTAGAAAATTCTTACTAAAATACATTTTAACTTGTAATTTAAATCCAACATTAATATTAAATACTGAAAAAATTAATAACCTTTCAGATAATACAGATAATACTTCCATGACAATTGACCTTACAATTGATGATTCGTCTAATAGTCCGTTGTCCATTACTTTGGAACCAATTGAAAAAAGAAAAAACTGCAATGCTGAAGATTTTTCAAGGGATGAAGACGGGATTATTTTTAAATTGTCTAAGGAAGTTGTACTTCCTAGTTTATATTGGAAGAGTGAACATCTTAATTCACAAAACGCAACAAAGTTTTATGAACGAGACACTAATGATGAAATTGTCAAGATAGTCTATTTTGATAATAACCTTGTGCCATCTATAGAAATATATGGCAAGAAATATGAATATACAACCCCTATCACAACAATGAAAGAGTTGGGCAATCTCTTAGAAAAAATCTATGGAATTGAAAAATGTTATGGTAGGGGTGGATTTGTGTTTGAACAATGTTTAGGGTATTTTGAAAATAGTTTAGTTCAAATGTGTTCTGGCTGTCAAGGGTTGCTAGAAGATCGAGATTTTCAAAGAATGAAAGCAAAACTTGAAGCTCAAAACAAAATTTTTGAAAGTTTTAAAAACCAAGTGAGTTTACTGGAGGATCATAAGTCCTAAAATAAAACACTCGTTTTTTCAAAAACTATTTATGTTTTTAAAAATTTATTTCCATGATTTTAAGGTGTCAAAAATGACATATTTTGTTTACTTTTTTTTCTATAATTTTTTAATTGTTTACTTTTTTAGTGATAACATACATTTGAGTTCCATATTGTAAAACAGAATGTTTTTGGAGTACTTAGATATTTTTTATAATTAGAGCGCGTATTTGTATGCACTTGCATATTTATTTTGGTTGATCGTATTGTATCCTGTGTGGGCACAGCATTTGTTTCATAACATAAATATTTTTACTATGAAACTTTTGTGGTGCATATTTTGCATATTTCGACATTTATAGTTTTGATTAATAACAAAATAAATTAATATGTTTACTCGTAGGTGTAAACGGTTTTCTCAGGGAGTTAATTTTTTTTCTTACACATTGAAACCACCGACAAAACACAAATTATTATTTAAATAGGTACCAACCTAAGTAAATTCTTTTTAGGATACATTTTTAATGTTAAGAGAATTCCACATAGACATTTATTGTCTCCGTCTTACTAAAAAAAACGATATATTTTGCGAAACATAGCAAATTTACTTTATAGCTTAAAAATAAGAGTGAATTGACCTACTATAAAACTTGATGGTAAGAGCATTATCTGTGTTTTGTATGGTGTTTTTTTTACAATTATACAATATTTAAATGAGTCATGAGCATTTTTAATTTATGTTATATTATGTATGTATTATTTGTAAAAAATTGAACTATCGTATGCTATGGTAAGAACATTATCTATGTTTGTATGTTAGTTATATAACTAATGTTCTTACCATACATTTTCATAATAGGTCGATTCACAAATTTTTAAACTAACAGAGCTAAATGTTATTTGCTTTGTGTAAATTTTCTATGTTACGCATTTGTTGGACGAAGACAACAAATGTCCGTGTGGCATCCTCTTGATTGATTCCTTTTTTCTTATAGATTAAAACTACCTACAAAATACAGATATTATAAAGAAAAGTATTAATAGTAGCTTTCCATAAATTTAAATTAAATATTCAGAAAATTAATGAATTTTTGATTGCATATTTGAACATTTTAGTGCATAATATATGTTAATATATTTATGCATTATTAAGACTTTAGCGCCTTTATAGTTGGTTATTAATCCATACAAATCCGTGCTCCAGTTATAAGTATTTAAAACTGCAACGAATGAATGTGAAAACACTCCATATAATATTATGCTTATGTAATTCAAAATATATGTTTTAACTCAAAAGGTTAAAAAACTTAAAATGGCTTATGGTATAATATATATGATAAAAAATATTGCTTTGTAATGAGTTAATATTATGTAAATACATTTTTTTCAAAAACATTTTATTTTCTGAAAGAGCGAGTGTCCAAATGGAAGTCCAAATGGAAAACCCTGTATATTAGTTACTTATTAAAATAGTTTTTATTTTAAATATATCTCATTTTATAGATTGCTGAAAAAAGAGAGTTTGTATTACAACTAAGAAGAGAAATTGCAGACATACAAAGAATTCGTGAACTCAAGTTCGCGTTTAAACAATCAGGAATTTCTAAATTAAGCCATAAATAATATGCATTGTATTTGCCTAATTTTAAGTCTATTTATTGGATTATATATAATAGATTTGAGTTTGTTATTTCGGTAAATCTGGGTATAGCATTATTAAAAAAAAAAAATTATTATCTTTTAGGTATTATAAAAAATAATTGTTAGTTAATAAACGTTATATTTTATTCTTATATTTTTATGCTGTACATTTTGCCCGATCTCCGGGTACACTTTAAAAATATAGATTTCATATGTGGCCCAATCTATGATGTAAACAAATATTTTATACGACGCAGGTAGATAAAATGTGGCCCAATTACCAACTGCCTTAGGTACCTACATGATACCTTCAGATGGATATTAAATATTTAAATTATACACATCTCATTTAATAATTTATAAATATTAATTTTTTTTTATCAATTAGCTACCTATTAAAGGTCTTAATATAATATTAAGCCTATCTAATCTACCAACTAAAATATATCTACAAAATTATGTTATCAAGAACAGTAACAGAAATATTAGTATTATTATAGTATAGTTATGTATAAATGTATAAATGTATAAATGTAAGAGATTGGATATTCAACCGTAAATTATTAACAAATTTTCATATAACAATTTTCTTATTTTGTTATTCGAACACTATCAATAGTAAGTACTTGAAATTTTCATCAAATGTTTATTTAACATTTTCTATGCATGATAAAATTGTTGATTAACATCCATATTTCTTAAGTTTAAATTTATATTTTCAACCGGAACTAATAAGTATTAAATTTGAGTAGTTACTGCAGAGAAATAAATTGATAATAGACACCACAAAATAACAAATATGTGATAGTTAACGGACTACGAGTTACATAAATACCACTGTGCAACAGACAATTTAAAAATAAAACTATGTGTTACATAACTATGTCTTAGGTAGCACATGAAGTGACTATACATACAGGCCTTACTTTTTTTTATATCAATCAACTTTTAAAAGTCTTAATATAATATTATGCCTACCCAATCTACCAACTAAAATATATCTATCTACAAAGTTTTTATATCAAGAAAAGTAACAGAAATGTTTGTACTATTTTAGTATAATTCTATAAATGTCAATAACATTTTATTCTTTGGGTCAAAAAGCTCGACAATTTAATACAAGTTTCCTTATAAGTTAAAAGTTGTTATAATAACAGTTGAGGAATAATAAAGATCCATATTATGTACAATTTTTTTCATAAGCATTTAAATTTTTGAAATGTTGACCGCATTTATCAAACTGATAATCTACAAGTTATTTAGTACCGTAAAATGGGGTTACTTTGATAATTTTTTACTGTTTTATGACAATTTTACTTTTTATTTTATGGATAACTCCTGTTGTGTTAACGATACAACTCTCGAAATTAAATCTTAGTTGCAGCTAGTTATGCTCAATTTTATAACGTTTTAATTTTAAATGTCTGATATAATCTTCAGAAATATCAATCTTTTTCAGTGGCTTGTTTACGGGTGGGGGGGGGGGAGGGGATCCCCTTGATCTTATTCTTTTGTAAAGTTAAGTTTTTAAATTTTCTGTATTTCTCAATATGATATTACTTTTAACTTTTAAGTATGTCTGTTTTCTAAATGATCTAGCCGTGGTAATTTTACCGCTCTCATAATATAGGTACTATACACCACAGTGGCGTATTTAGGAATTTGTTATGGGGAGGGTCCAGATAATTTTCAGAAAACAGAGCCGTGGGGGGCAAAGCTTCCCACACCACCCAATTACTCTTTATTAAATAAATATACCATATTTATAAGACGATTTAAAATTTTCGAGTTTTTAATTGGTATTAAATAATAATATGTACAAAACAAATTTAAAAAAGCAGGTAAGTGGATGTCGCACTACTGTACAGTAGGTTACAAGTGGGTCAATGTATGATGGATTGTATTACGCTTGAATTCAATGATATAATATCATAGTAAAAGGAAAACGATTCTGAGCGGAGATGGTTTGTCAGTCTGGATATTTTATATTGTTATTATTTATTATAGCCCGTAAGTTGAATTAATATTGAAATATATTTTTTGTTTATTGTCTATGATGATAAACAAAGCGTTAGAAATTAAAATCCCATTTTTAGAGGTTTTTTGTAATTTGTCGGTGGTTTTTCCCGTGACATTAAATAACTATTGAGAAAATCAAAAAATGACCTGCTTAAAGTACCATCTTAATCCAATTTGTTAAAAGATAAGATAGGTACTACATATTGAAATCAAAGCACTCCTTCTGGTAGAAATTTTGTATACAGGATAAAAAAAAATAAACACCATTGTAAAACCACTAGCTTCATCGCTCCGCTCAGAATCTAATATAGTTATGTTCTAACTTTT
>NC_042493.1:108608479-108609400 GCF_005508785.2 Acyrthosiphon pisum
CCCTCCAAAAAACATTTCTTATTTATTTAAATATAAGCTGCTTATAGATTATTTTAAATTAATAATTTTGTTAGGTGGGCTGTAGCCCCCCAGAAATTTAACCCTAGTTGCGATTATGCTCATGTACCAATAGGTCATTTAATACATGTTGCTTGTTGTTTTTAGCTAAATACATTATGTTATGCAGTTAATATAATATATATAATATACATAGGTATACACTGATATACTGCTTACAGATAGGTGAAGAGCATTGAACACATTGTACACTGTAGTGATAGTACACATATCGTGAGGACTAAGGAGCAAAATGGTATGCAACCTCTTAAAACCATTTATTTTCTTTTTTGTCCCAATTTAAATGCAATAAACCATCAGCCGTCACAACATAGCAAAATTAAGAAATTTGAAAATATGGTATTAGTGGTATAATTCAGCCCCCTGCCATTCGAAATTATTATTTTTAATATTTTGTTATAAATATAGTTAGGACTTTGTTTTATATCATAATAATAATTATGATTCTAATGTATTCATTAGTTTCAATTTTTTGATTAAATAATAAGATAGTAAGATACCACTTTGTGAAACACCTTAAAAGAAAAAAGTTCCAAATAGTTCGGCCACTGGCCCCGGGGCCCATTTTTATGATTTAACGAGGGGCCAAGGGGTTCTTCGCATTCCTAGCACCCCCGGTTGTTGCGGCACTGGTTATACATCAACAACAAACCGTGATACTATCATAGATATATAATAGTATACTTAAGAAGATTTCAAGTACCCACGAGTAATATTATACAATCACAACAAATAACTAAAATATAGTAAGTTATACTAGGTTTTTTAACATATAATTTCGTCCAAATTCGAACTTAAAATGACTATAAAAATAAACTGTGCTTATGTATTTTTTTAGATTTT
>NC_042493.1:108609450-108610244 GCF_005508785.2 Acyrthosiphon pisum
TTTATAATAAAATGTATTTAAAATAAAATTATTTTTCAAATCATTAGCTTTGCTATGTCAACTAATGAGGTGCCTGTATTGAGTACATGTGAAGATCAATTCATAAGCCCAATAGAAAATGAAGCTGCTGAAAAGTCATTGTCAGATAAAAATAATTTAAAAGGTAATATGTAAAAAATTCTTACTAAAATACATTTTAACTTGTACTATTAATGTTAAATCCAACATTAATATTAAATACTGAATAAATTAATAACCTTTCAGATAATACAGATAATACTTCCATGATAATTGACCTTACAATTGATGATTCGTCTAATAGTCCATTGTCCATTACTTTGGAACCAATTGAAAAAAGAAAAACTGCAATGCTGAAGATTTTTCAAGGGATGCAGACGGGATTATTTTTAAATTGTCTAAGGAAGTTGTACTTCCTAGTGTATATTGGAAGAGTGAACATCTTAATTCACAAAACGCAACAAAGTTTTATGAACGAGACACTAATGATGAAATTGTCAAGATAGTCTATTTTGATAATAACCTTGTGCCATCTATAGAAATATATGGCAAGAAATATGAATATACAACCCCTATCACAACAATGAAAGAGTTGGGCAATCTCTTAGAAAAAATCTATGGAATTGAAAAATGTTATGGTAGGGGTGGATTTGTGTTTGAACAATGTTTAGGGTATTTTGAAAATAGTTTAGTTCAAATGTGTTCTGGCTGTCAAGGGTTGCTAGAAGATCGAGATTTTCAAAGAATGAAAGCAAAACTTGAAGCTCAAAACAAAA
>NC_042493.1:108610344-108611433 GCF_005508785.2 Acyrthosiphon pisum
TAGTGACTGGACGATTAACAAATAACGAGTGCGGAGTGACGGTGTGTGTGTGTGTGTGTGTGTGTATGTGGGATACTGTGATTCGGGGTGTCGCCGTGCTATGATACTATGAACTATAAATAGCCAAATAGTCAATAGATATATGATATACGGGAAATATTATTTTTCCCGTAATATCTTTGTTTGTCGATAACAACATTTACAATCGTCATGTCTTTTCATCGACGATAAGCAATTTCTTCATAATCGATAAACGAAACTAAATAGTAAATAATAAAATAATATCTTGTTTGAACATTTTGTATTTAATATTTTTAAATACAAAATATAATAATATGTATTTGAAATATACTTGAAATACTTCTGTCTAAAAGTATTTAAAATGTATTTAAAATACAGAAAAAGTATTTAAATACTAGTATTTAAATATTAATATTTAAATATTTAACAAGTATGCTAGGTACTATCAGTTTATTGACTATTGAATACGTGTCTCCAGAAGTGCGGGGCATACGGTATGCATACAACACACGTGAAATAAGAATGATAAAAAAGCCGATCCCGCGCAGCGTACTACGTCAAATAAGACACTAGACAGTAATTTTATTGTTCTCGTAATACGGCGGGTAATTAAGGTCTGACATCATGTTGTTGCATGGGCTTGTTTCATGTTTCCAGATTTAAACTTTAGAAAACATTTTTTTCAAACGACGTTTACTGTATAATGTATATTAGATAATTAATGAAGGATTTAATACTTCAATTTAAATATAAATTTTTGGAGGGGCTAATTTTAATATTGGAGGGGCTAAGCTCCTCCAAGTCCCCCTCCCCCAAATTGCGCCTATGCATTGATTATTATTGTAAATTATTATTTTTGTTAAATATTATTGGTTTTCACCGACAACTGTTGATAAATTGGTCGCAAAGTATATATCTTATCTAAACTTTAATTGGGTCATTGGGTGACTGCTAGTTGATTTTACGTCTACGTAAAGGCAGTCAGTCCGTCGATTACCGCCGTTGTATTACATTGTAATTTTTTTCGTGTTAGTTGCATTGATTTATTTTTTCGATTTATTATACAGT
>NC_042493.1:108611483-108625734 GCF_005508785.2 Acyrthosiphon pisum
TCTATATTTTTAAAGTGTACCCGGAGATCGGGCAAAATGTACAGCATAAAAATATAAGAATAAAATATAACGTTTATTAACTAACAATTATTTTTTATAATACCTAAAAGATAATAATTTTTTTTTTTAATAATGCTATACCCAGATTTACCGATTTAACAAACTCAAATCTATTATATATAATCCAATAAATACACTTAAATTGGCAAATATAATGCATAATATTTATGGCTTCATTTAGAAATTCCTGATTGTTTTAACGTGAGATTGAGTTGACGAATTCTTTGTAATTTCTGACCTTTCTCTTCTTAGTTGTAATATAAACTCTATTTTTTCAGCATCCTATAAAATGAAATATATTTAAAATAAAAACTATTATAATAAGTAACTAATATACGGGGTTTTCCATTTGGACTTAAGACACTCGCTCTTTCAGAAAATAAATGTTTTTGAAAAAAATGTATTTACATAATGTTTACTCATGACAAAGCAATATTTTTATCATATATATTATACCATAAGTCATTTTAAGTTTTTTAACCTTTTGAGTTAAAACATATATTTTGAATTACATAAGCATAATATTATATGGAGCGTTTTCACATACATTCGTTGAAGTTTAAAATACTTATAACTGGAGTACGGATTTGTATGGATTAATAACCATATATTGTAAAAAAACACCATACAAAACACAGGTAATGTTCTTACCATCAACTTTTAGAGTCAATTCGCTCTTATTTTTAAGCTCTAAAGTAAATTTGCTATGTTTCGCAAAATATATCATTTTTTTTTTGTAAGACCGAGACAATAAATGTCTGCGTGGCATTCTTTTAACATTAAAAATGTATCCTAAAAAGAATTTACTTAGATAGGTACCTACTTAAATAATAATTTGTGTTTTGTCGGTGGTTTTAATATATAAGAAAAAAATTAACTCCCTGGAAAAACCATTTACACCTACGAGTATACTTATTAATTTATTTTAATATTAATCAAAACTATGAATGTCGAAATATGCAAAATAAGCACCACAAAAGTTTCATAGTAAAAATATTTATGTTATGAAACAAAAGCTGTGCCCACACAGCATACCATACGATCAACCAGAATAAATATGCAAGTGCATACAAATACGCGCTCTAATTATAAAAAATATCTTAGTACTACAAAAAACATTCTGCTTTAGAATATGGAACTCAAAAATTTTCATAAATTATTAAATGAGATGGGTATAGTTTAAATATTTAATAACCATCTGAAGATAAAAAGGTATCATGTAGGTACCTAAGGCAGTTGGTAATTGGGCCACATTTTATCTACCTGCTTCGTATAAAATATTTGTTTACAATTTACATCATAGATTGGCCACATATGAAATCTATATTTTTAAAGTGTACCCGGAGATCGGGCAAAATGTACAGCATAAAAATATAAGAATAAAATATAACGTTTATTAACTAACAATTATTTTTTATAATACCTAAAAGATAATAATTTTTTTTTTTAATAATGCTATACCCAGATTTACCGATTTAACAAACTCAAATATATTATATATAATCCAATAAATACACTTAAATTGGCAAATATAATGCATATTATTTATGGCTTAATTTAGAAATTCCTGATTGTTTTAACGCGATATTGAGTTGACGAATTCTTTGTATGTCTGCAATTTCTCTTCTTAGTTGTAATACAAACTCTCTTTTTTCAGCAATCTATAAAATGAAATATATTTAAAATAAAAACTATTTTAATAAGTAACTAATATACAGGGTTTTTCATTTGGACTTCCATTTGGACACTCGCTCTTTCAGAAAATAAAATGTTTTTGAAAAAAATGTATTTAAATAAAATTAACTCATTACAAAGCAATATTTTTTATCATATATATTAATACCATAAGCCATTTTAAGTTTTTTAACCTTTTGAGTTAAAACATATATTTTGAATTACATAAGCATAATATTATATGGAGTATTTCACATTCATTCGTTGAAGTTTTAAATACTTATAACTGGAGCACGGATTTGTATGGATTAATAATCAACTATAAAGGCGCTAAAGTCTTAATAATGCATAAATATATTAACATATATTATGCGCTAAAATGTTCAAATATGCACTCAAAAATTCATTTATTATCTGAATGTTTAATTTAAATTTATGGAAAGCTACTATTAATACTTTTCTTTATAATATCTGTATTTTGTAGGTAGTTTTAATATATAAGAAAAAAAGGAATCAATCAAGAGGATGCCACACGGACATTTGTTGTCTTCGTCCAACAAGTGCGTAACATAGAAAATTTACACAAAGCAAATAACATTTAGCTCTGTTAGTTTAAAAATTTGTGAATCGACCTATTATGAAAATTGATGGTAAGAACATTAGTTATATAATTAACGTACAAACATAGATAATGTTCTTACCATAGCTTACGATAGTTCAATTTTTTACAAATAATACATACATAATATAACATAAATTAAAAATGCTCATGACTCATTTAAATATTGTATAATTGTAAAAAAAAACACCATACAAAACATAGGTAATGTTCTTACCATCAACTTTTAGAGTAGGTCAATTCGCTCTTATTTTTAAGCTCTAAAGTAAATTTGCTATGTTTCGCAAAATATATCATTTTTTTTTTGTAAGACCGAGACAATAAATGTCTGCGTGGCATTCTTTTAACATTAAAAATGTATCCTAAAAAGAATTTACTTAGGTAGGTACCTACTTAAATAATAATTTGTGTTTTGTCGGTGGTTTTAACATATAAGAAAAAAAATAACTCCCTGGAAAAACCATTTACACCTACGAGTATACTTATTAATTAATTTTGATATTAATCAAAACTATGAATGTAGAAATATGCAAAATAAGCACCACAAAAGTTTCATAGTAAAAATATTTATGTTATGAAACAAATGCTGTGCCCACACAGCATACCATACGATCAACCAGAATAAATATGCAAGTGCATACAAATACACGCTCTAATTATAAAAAATATCTAAGTACTACAAAAAACATTCTGCTTTAGAATATGGAACTCAAAAAGTATGTTATCACTAAAAAAGTAAACAATTAAAAAATTATAGAAAAAAAAGTAAAAAAAATATGTCATTTTTGACAACTTATAATCATGGAAAAAAAATTTAATAACATAAATAGTTTTTGAAAGAACGAGCGTTTTATTTTAGGACTTAAGATCCTCCAGTAAACTCACTTGGTTGTCAAAACTTTCAAAAATTTTGTTTTGAGCTTCAAGTTTTGCTTTCATTCTTTGAAAATCTCGATCTTCTAGCAACCCTTGACAGCCAGAACACATTTTAACTAAACTATTTTCAAAATATCCTAAACATTGTTTCAACACAAATCCACCCCTACCATAACATTTTTCAATTCGATAGATTTTTTCTAAGAGATTTTCCAACTCTTTCTCTGTTTTTATAAGGGTTGTATATTCATATTTCTTGCCATATATTTCTATAGATGGCACAAGGTTATTATCAAAATAGACTATCTTGACAATTTCATCATTAGTGTCTTGTTCATAAAACTTTGTTGCATTTTGTGAATTAAGATGTTCACTCTTCCAATATACACTAGGAAGTACAACTTCCTTAGACAATTTAAAAATAATTCCGTCTTCATCCCTTGAAAAATCTTCAGCATTGCAGTTTTTTCTTTTTTCAATTGGTTTCAAAGTATTGGACCACAGACTATTAGACGAATCATCAATTGTAAGGTCAATTATCATGGAGGTATTATCTGTATTATCTGAAAGGTTATTAATTTTTTCAGTATTTAATATTAATGTTGGATTTAACATTAATAGTACAAGTTAAAATGTATTTTAGTAAGAATTTTGTACATATTACCTTTTAAATTATTTTTATCTGACAATGACTGTTCAGCAGCTTCATTTTCTATTGGGCTTACGAATTGATCTTCACATGTACTCAATACAGGCACCTCATTGATTGACATAGGCAAAGCTAATGATTTGAAAAAATAATTTTAATTTTAAATACAATTTAATTATAAAACAGAAATATAACATCAGAGAAAAATTATTTAAAAGGACATTCCCAAGTCATTATCTTGGGTTAAATGATTTAAGAGGGGAAATTACTATTTTAAGCATGTATAACCAACCAGAATAAGGAAGTTTTATATTTTCTGTGATCATTAAGAATAGATTATTGAAAATTAATATGGAATTAATTATATATAAAATATATATATATATATATATATTATAATATAAAGAAAAAGGAATTGTAGTTATGAACTAGTGTTTTTACTGTATGGGTTTCTTTATTCTAATTTATTAATAAAACTTTCTTTCTTATATTAAAACGTAAGAAGATTATAATATTGTACATTTTTTCTTTTAAAAAAAAAGTTTAAAGTTATTATATTATATTGCAAAATAAAACCTTGTATTTACCTTAGCAATAATAATAGAATGCTGATTAATAATTAAAAAGTTAATACAAAATAAAATAACAAGTAATTGATTATCCATAACGAAGACCACAAGACTCATGAAGAGGCCCCGTGTTCAGATACCACCCCTCCGTAAGGAAGACGGAGCCTGTGCACGCAGTCAACAAGAAAAAGCCAAAATATACGCTCAGCATCTTGAAAATGTATTTATGCCAAACATTATTGACTCTGAGCTCAACATTTTTCAATGCCAACCACTTAATGCAGCACTTGAAAAAATCAAACATTTTTCGCCATTAGAAATTGCTAAAGAAATAGACAACAACTTAAACCCAAAAAAAATCACCAGGCTATCATGATATTAGTCCAAAAATACTGAAAGAACTTCCAAAGAAGGCTATCATTTATCTTACACACATATACAACGGTATTTTGCACACGGAATACATTTCAGAACAATGGAAACGGGCACAAGTTATCATGCCGCTCAAATCTGGAAAACCACCTGAAAATGTTGTATTATACCGACCGATATCACTCCTGATGATTTCGCAACAAACATTCAACAATCGATCAAGTACATCGAGTTACTAATGTGATAAGTAAATTTCTTAAAGAAAAAAAGTACTGATCTGGAGTATTCCTTGACGTAGCCCAGGCTTTAGACACAGTCTAGCACAAAGGATTCCTCATCAAGCTGCGTGATCAACTGCCACGTACCTGGTGTACACTTTTCGAATCATACTTGACCGACCGTGAATTTTGAGTCATATTCAAAGAAGCGATAACCGAATGGAAAGATATATCAGCGGGAGTACCGCAAGGTACTGTTTTAGGACATATCCTGTATTTCTCTATACGGCCGACATACCAAACGATAATAAAATCACATTAGCTATGTTTGCCGATGATACGGCAATTTTGTCAACACGTAATAGTCAGCTCAATGCAACTGATAACTTACAGAGGTCAATGACAATATCTTTGCTTGGACAAGACGTTGGAAAATTAAGATCAATGGCGATAAACCGGTGCACATTAACTATACGTTACGCAAAACCAAAAACATTACCAATCCCACAAAAAGATTCATCAAAATATCGTGGAATGCACCTTAACTCTCGTCTAAACTTAAAACACCACGTCCGTCAGAAAAAAATTTAGATTAAAGAAAAAATTAGAAAACTTTATTGGTCAGTCAGACCTCACTCCGAGTTGACTATCGAAAACAAATGTCTACTGTATGTAGCGAGAATAAAACTGATCTGGATATATGGCATTCAATTGTGGGGTTGTGCCAGTAAGTCTAACATCGATGTAATACAACGCTGTCAAAAGATTGCCCTTCGGACCATCACTGCAGCCTACCGGTTCGAAAGAAACAACACAATTCACCGTGATATGATGCTGCCTACAATAGCTGACGAAATCCAAAGGTTTGCTCGCAAACACGAGATGAGGCTAGATCACCATGTCAATTCATTGGCCATCCAACTATTAGATAACTCCAAGGATATCAGACGTCTTAAGCGTCTGAAACCATACAACTTAGTTTAAGATTTTAGATTAAGGCAGGAGGCACTTCATTAGAAGTGACTCAACGTGTAATATATATATAATTTATATCTAGTATGTAAAATATGTATAATTTTCAAACATATTTATAAAGACCTTTGGATCGTTTAAATAATACGTAGCCTCAGGGCATTTAATAAAATAAAAAAAAAAGTATTTGATATTAATGTTGGAATTAAAAAACAAGTTAAAATGTATTTTAGTAAGAATTTTCTACATATTACCTTTTAAATTATTTTTTTCTGACAGTGACTGTTCAGCAGCTTCATTTTCTATTGGGCTTATAAATTGATTTTCACATGTACTCAATACAGGCACCTCTTTAATTGACATAGGCAAAGCTAATGATTTGAAAAAATAATTTTAATTTTATATTAATATATAGATTTTAAATACAATTTTATTATGAAAAAGAAATATAACATCAGAGAAAGATTATTTAAAAGAACATTCCCAAGTCATTATCTTGGATTAACTGATTTAAGAGGGGAAATTACTATTTTAAGCATGTATAACCAACCAGAATAAGTAAGTTTTATATTTTCTGTGGTCATTAAGGATAGATTATTGAAAATTAATATGGAATTAATTAATATCAAAATGTTTAAATCAATAATTATATATTGCAGTTGCAACCTTACATTGAATTTGCAAAGAAAAAGGAATTGTGGTTATGAACTAGTGTTTTTACTGTATGGGTTTGCTTTATTCTAATTTATTATTAAAACCTTCATTTTTATATTAAAACGTAAGAAGATTATAATATTATAAATTTTTTCTTTTAAAAAAAAAAGTTTAAAGTTATTACATTATATTGCAAAATAAAACCTTGTATTTACCTAAGCAATAATAACAGAATGCTGATTAATAATTAAAAAGTTAATACAAAATAAAATAATAAGTGATTAATTTTTTTCTTACCATTATCTAAAAATAATGATGGAACAGCGCGTGGGTTTAATCTGTTCTTTGATTCAGTATTCTTAAAACAATCAAGTTCAAAATGAATTCTACAAACTCTTGTACTACTTATTACTATTTTAGCAGGATCTTTTATTAACCCGCATTTTTCCATCCACTTTTTTCTCAGTGTCAAATCCTTAGGATAGCCAAAGAGACTGACAGTTTTTGAAAGCCTGTTAAAGCAATTTTTAATGGAACATAGTAATCCAGGTCTTAAAGAACGGACCTTTAAAATTTAAACACAAATTTTATATTAAAAAAATTAATTAATATTAAAAACAGCTAGGTTGCCAATTATAAAGTATAAATTAAAATATAATATGAGCTAAATACATATTTTATTGATATAACAAGTATAGTCTATATATTTAGCATAGTCTAAATACTATTTTTTGTAGAAAATTACTTAACCAGGGTACTGGGTTTGAATAACATAGAATCAAAATACTACTCATGATAACACTTGATAACCTTTCCGAAACATTGCAATATTGTTCAGGTGTAAGCTAAGAACAATTATTGATATTTACAATCAGTGATTCTCAGTACCTTGTTGGCTGTACAGTATATGATGCAAAACAAATTGTGTGTACATATTTATTTGTATGTTATGATACAATGAACAGCCTACAAAATGATTATTTCCATACGATAACTCTTTATAACCCTGCTAACATTTCCCAAACATTGCAATGTTGTTCAAGTGTAAGCTAAGAACAATTATTAATATTTACAATCAGTGATTCTTAGTATCTCGTTGGCTGTACAGTATATGATGCGAAACAAGTTGTGTCACATATTTATTTGTATATTATGATATAATGAACAGCCTACAAGATGATTATTTCCTTACGGTAAATATATAAATATATAAATATATACACACATATATATTTATTTGGGCGTTATTAGTTGACCATTTTGATTTTATATGTTACAAAATAATAGTTTATATTATGTACGCATTAAATTATATCGAAAATGTTCAGTTGCTATTTTAAAATAGAAATTCATACAGTCATGTACAATGAAAGGGAATAATTATGTAATCTATATATCGACTGCCGCAACAAAAACTGTCGTAACTCAATTTTACAAAACTATTTTTTCAATCTGGTTTATTATTTTTCTGAATTACTAATGAACTGATAGTAGCATAAATCAACCAAAGACTTTCTGTACAATAAGATGTAGTTACGGCGACTTCGTTGGAAATTCAGAAAAAAAGCAAGACTGGTTTACTTTTCACAAAAGACCTTGACACTATAGCTAAATGCTTAGTAGCGGATTAAGGGGCAGGCTAAAAGACTATAGCCTAGGGCGAATTTTTTTTAGAAATAAGGGTTATTATTGACTTATCAGGTATATTAATTATTTTAATATTATTTTTCATATTTGTGATATTAACACGAATAAAAAATAATTTTAAAAAGTTATAATAATAGATTAATGTATGATGCGTACCTATAGTAAAAATATTACAATTATTATTTCAATTTTAAAATAGTTCTTGTGTAATAAAATAGTTACTAGTTATTAATAATAACTTATTACTTATTAGTATGTACTTATTGGGAACATTAGACTATCTGAGTATAGGTATTTTCAGAAAATATAACAGTTAGGTAATATTTTATATTTTTTATTTGAATATATACAGTATTATAGTGTATATAGTATACAGTATATTTGTCATTTTTATATATTTAGACTTTAATACTTACATCATTTATATTTTACTTTATGTCAAATTTTATTTTGTTACTGCCCTATAATAAATTGAGGTTCATGGTAGAGTCAATGTATATTTTATTTTTATTTGATAGATGTAGATACATTTATTATTATGTCATATTAGAACTGTTTCTAAAATTACTTCTCTTGTTTATAAAAAATAGCGCACCCGTGGGAAGTTTATAATTACAGTTTATTAGTTTATAATATCATATTAATACAATATTAGTTTTAACTATTTTATCATAGATTAAAATCATTATAATTTATTAATTTTCATAAAAGTAATAATATACAGGTACCTAAATAAAGGTTAAGTTTATATTTTAAACTGGTTTATTTTGTTTTTGTACCAAGTTTTTTAAAATATTATATAAAATATGATAGCCATGTTTCTGTGTTTAATGTTTACTACCTATTTCATATCTGGCTATTTATATTTCCGTTATGTGGCTGTACAAGCATTGTTTATTTGATCTGGTATCTGAAGTAAAATATTAGATATGAAATATTTTATTTTTAGAAGTTGTATATTTTAATATTATATATATTTTTTTGATAAAAAAAAAAGTGAATACAATTTGAAGAGAAGGGTTTAGACCAAATATTGTTGGTTTCTTAGTAGATTGATAGGGGGAGGGGGCACCAGAGTGATTATGCCTTGGGATGAAAAAATGCTAAATCCGCCACTGTAAATGATTAAATGAATCACACAGATCCCCGATTAATTACAATAGATATTTTCTAACAATACACTTGTAGTGGCTATAAATATATCCCGAGAGTTTTACAAAAAGAGTAAACACATTGGTGGTCAAACTACTAAATATTTTATAAATATAAATGGACAAGAACAATACTGATGTTTAATTAGAAGTACTACAGAAGAGAAACCAGGTCGTTGAAGAACAAGGTTCTACATATTCAATAAGGAAAGCATGGAAAATTATAAAAAAGATAAAGATATTAGACTGTATTGACCATGTTTTTTTAAAAATATTAATACTTATTTACTGACCGGCATATTTTTATTACTCATATCCTCATTGTTTCTAGTAAGACATTTAGTTGGCTGTCTTGATGATTTAAAATTATTTACAACAGCATTTTCAATATTTTCCACTCTGTAAAATTCAGATTCTATGTAATCACTTTCATCATAATAAGCCAATTTTTTAAATTTAATTATAGAAATCCAAAAATATTACTTAGAAAGAAAAGCATTTCGATCATAAGGTTGGGGAATAGCATTTGAAAGTAAAAATCGCTTTATTCCTGGCTTATAGTTTTCTTCTAAAAAATGATCACTACATACACGTTGCCAATCATAACAACGATCAATTCCAAAAACGTTAAGCCATTTTCTTCTTATGTATGCATCCTTGGGAATTCTATATTCAAAACAAATATCAATGAATACAATAAATTGCTAATGTTAGGTTAGGAATACAAAGTAGAAATTACTAAGCTAAACCGGTTCAAAATGTTTTCACAGTATCCCGCACCAGACTAATGAACCATGTCAATGATATGATTCAAAAATTCATGTGTGTTTTTTTCACAACAGTTTGAGCGAGTAAATTTCTAGAATCAATTGATACTCACCCATGATAAATAACCCTCGTACGACTGAACCGGGTATAATTAGATCTATTGCCACACACTATACACTTATGCATTATTAAAATGTATCAGTAGACAGTTATCTGAATTGTGTACTCAGAAAAGAAAACACGAACAACAGACGTGGGTAGCCTTGATCACTCAGTCTTGGAATGTATACGACACCTGTGTTCCGGTCTCCCATAGACCGATGATTGTGTCTTGAGGTGTAAGTTTTCTCATGGGGGTTAATCCGGTCATCTACAGAATAGTCGGGTGGTTAGGTGTCGCGTGTCGTATTTTATATAAAGGCATAGTATGCTTTAAGTATAATACGTACCTAATGTGTCTACTGCAATCTCGCCGAGTAGGTACTGTACAAAGCACATGAATGAAACCAAGAAAAACACAACTTTCTGATTTCACGGTCACAAATCTGATGATACCTTATTAAATAATATTATATTATTAAATAATTTTGTACTATTAAAAATGAATGATTGAAAAGCGCCTGTTTATTATCGTAGCTAGACGAGCACACAGGGTAAACAAATATTAATATTAATCTTCATAACCTAAACTACGACTAAAACAAAAGACGACCGACTAGTGAATACGTGGAGCCCCTGTAATCGCGGTCTTTGATTATAAAGCCGTTACGATTAGGCAAGGTTTATAGATAATGTATAAATTATCTATAAACCTTGACGATTAGGTACTTATTCGTTCCATCGGTACATATTTACTATTTACCAAATGGTCCCCAACAGTAGGAGTTCCGTTCGTTCTATACCTCCGCGCACGCTGTACCATTCTACGATCTAAAGCATTACACATTTACACGAGAAAAATTACGCATGAACAATAATTGTAATAATTATTATTACGTAGGACATATAGTTTAAACATATTATATACTGTATAAACTATATAGTTGTAAATATAAATTATATAATTTCCGAGTTTTTTATTTTACTAATTAATTTTAATTTTAATGTCAGGTATACCTATATTCAAACTGAACTGTCTGAACACTGCTAATAATATAAACATTAAACAATATAAAAGGCATGAAACTATAGTTTATATATATATATATGATATTTTCATGTCTTTATAATAATTATAATATAATAATACTAGCTGATCCCGTGCACTTCGTTACCCGTTAAATGTACAAACTGTAGGTATATATGACTCAAACTTTGTTCAATGTGTTATTTAATAATATGATACACTACCCAAATAGCAAATTATCACTATATTAATAATAAAATAATATTATTTTAACATTTCTATGAAATGAGTATTATTATTTTTACATACTCTTTTCATAACAAATACGATTCAATAATATAATTATATTATTATAGTATTATTTTTTGGCCTGACTTCCCACATTATTATAACATTTTTTACGTATTAATACTAAAATATAATATTTATATTATTATTAAAATAACATTGTTAAATTATAATAATGATACAAAATTATTTTTATTGGGTTATAATAATGATAAAAAACTATATTTATTAGATTATAATAATGATAGGTAATAAATTACAAATATCTTATATTAAATTGTTATGATGAATAAAAATTATTTGATTTATAAAATAATTTAGGTACCTATCAACAAGTTTGATGAATCCAAAAAATTTCAAGAGGCTCCGATTTGTCGAATTCCGTTGTTATATTATTATGAATAGAAATGGGTTTTAAAAAATTTTATTTGCTTGTAAAATATTATATTTTAAATATAATTTTCTTTATATTGTTGATGACCAACTTGTAAAAACATAATACAAGAGTCCGCTTCACCATGCTTACACTATTCTGTTATTTTTCATAAAGGGTGAGTTAAGAAAAAAAAAGTATGTAAAATAATAGGAGTTTATTAATAAACATACAGCAACTGCCAACTTGCAAGTAAACAAAATTTAGGTGATCTATAATAAATATTAAAAAAAATTTATTTTTTTTTCCTAAATGCTGCTCCAGCAATGTAGATTTTGATTGGAGATTCTATCTCCGCATTAGTGCAGTTGATAAATTCCTTTATTTTACGAACAGCGTCTATAACAGAAATCAAATCAAATACTTTATTAAAAACTAAATTACTATAATATAGTATTCAATGTGTATATAATACTATAACCTTCTTTAAATTACATTAGTTTTGGAGGGTATTATTGTATGCATGCACCTAATTTGTGCATTAATCAACAAAATTTCATATTATAATATAAGAAATAATAATGTTTGATTCTTACCAAAAATTACAGTACATGTTCCCAATGAAGAAAAGACCTTTTTTTTTTTTTGGCCCACATAACTATATTCTGTTAAAAAATTGTCGTCAAAGAGCTTACGCAACATTTGGCGTACTGTGGATGCCAATGTTTTACGTGATAGACGTCTCAACCCGTTGACCTATAAAATAAATCATTAATTTCTATTCAATAGTACCTATATCAATATTGAAAATTTTTAAACATTCAATAGAGAATAAATTTATCAAATTAAATTTCACACTTACAACATTTAATTTAAATGATTGGGATGTAGCAAGTTTTTGTTCAAAATCGTTTAAAGAAGCTTCATTGGTTATTGGAACACAGAATTCAAATTCATCCACTTGATCTTCAAATAAAGCTTGTCCATCTTTCCACTGACTTTGGTTCAACATAATTTTTTCCAACTCATTTTGTCTCTGCGCAACTGTTTCAAGATCATATCTTATTTTTAAAACGACTCCGAAAATTTTCTTCAATAAGTTTTCTAAGAAAATTAAAGAACAGTATTAAAACTAAGTTTTATATTCTTAAAAAGTTATAGAATAATTGTACACAATATTAAATACATTTTAATATACATACTATGTATTATTTAATTATATTATAAAAATTACTAATATAATAATGTAGTATTTTAAAAATGTATAGATGCAATAATATTTATTCGGTGCATTATTATAAACCTGACTAAAAATAAATATTATGGTACAACCATTTGAAATCAGATGAAAAAAGTATTGATGTACAAAATTATTTACTGAATTCATAATAGTACTTATTTATATACTGTTATTGTTATTTCTTAAGTATGTCTCCCAAAGTAATGTTTATTTTAGAGGGAAATATATTCTAAATAATTTTAACTACTTTATTAGATATTAATATATCTGTTATTTCTAACAAATATTTTTTAAAATTAAATGCACAAACCATTATTACTATTCCCTTCAGCTGAAAATGCCAACATTTTTTTGTGTACAGTAGGAGTGATTATTTGGTGGTTTTCTGGTGATGATACTTTAAATGGTGATGAAGATGTATTATAGATGACTGAAGATGTTTTATATGCACTTTCTGAAGACTTACTTTCTAAAATATCTAAAACATTATATTGGTATAAAATTACTATGATAAATATTTTTAAAAAAAAAAACATGTACAAACCATTTTTACTAGTTCCTGTAGCTACAGATGCCACTATTTTTTTGTGTACATTAGGAGTGAATATTTGGTGGTTTTCTGGTGATGATACTTTAAATGGTGATGAAGATGTATTATAGATGACTGATGTCTCATATGCATTTTCTGAAGACTTTGCTTCTAATAAATCTAAATTATTATAAAAGTATACTAATTGGACACGCGTTTACAAATTATATTAAAAATATAAATACCATTATCAATTAATGTGCTTGGTTTAAAAGGTTTGTCTTGAAACTGAGATAATTTCCTTGAAACAGATGATTTATTGTTTCCATTTTTGGAAGATGATAAACACTCACTCTCTATAATATGAAAAACACCAATAATATAAAAATGTTAAATAAAATATTAACATATAATGTATATAATAATAAGTACCTTCAATAGAATTGTTCAATTGTTTAAAAAGTGT
>NC_042493.1:108625784-108626812 GCF_005508785.2 Acyrthosiphon pisum
TTAAATACGAAAATATTTAAAATATTTTGCTAGATAAATGAGAGGTAAACTTTCGTGTGAATAACTCGTAATAATATATAGTAAAAATTTTTTCAATGAACTTATAAAACTTGGAAACCGCACCAACCTATTTTTCCCATGGCCCGTGGGATTACAACGGTTTCAAGTAGTTTTCGATATCCTAATTGTGGGTACCGATTTTGAATCACTAAACACGTCAACGGAATGCGTTACTTCTAAACATTTTTCATCCACTAAAATATAATATTGTAAAGTGGGTAAACGCATGTAGGTACTATCCTATTACCTAATGCAATTCGACATTACTAGGGAAGTAATATTAGAATATAGCTATCACGCCAGTAGTACGTCATTGTCAGAACCCACATAAATACGGGTAGAGCGCCTACTATTACTTAGAAGATAGTCAGCCCTCGTCGTAGGTCTAACAAGCTTACGACAGTGCTTATAATTATTGTGTATTTAAATTTGTAATAATAAATTGTTAAATTATTGTTATCTTTAAAAAGTCTAAAAAGTGTTTATAATTATCACCTATCTTTCTCATCAACGACTCAAGACAACGACGAACGTGCGACGTCGTTAAATAATTATTGTATTAGTGTTCAACGTGTCCTGCACGGCGATCACTACAAGTACAAAAACAACTGATTTCAACACCTTGTTTTCGGTATATCTCACGTAACTTCAGCTGATTACACGCACATGCAATAAATTGTTTTAAATAAGTATTTAAATTCATCGATTTTATAAATTATAAGTAAATAAATAATAAATAATAAATAAATAATATATAAATAATTATATTTTTTGTTTATTTATATAATGATATTCGGTACCCAACGGATTTTGTAGAATTTATTTCTATTTTACGGATCACAATAATATACCTAATATCATTTTTTTCTAGATATAAATAGAATATGTATTCCACATTTTTCGAACAAAAAAATATTGTATTCAATGAGATTTTCTTTAGTTTATATTTCCATAATTTTAAACAATTC
>NC_042493.1:108626862-108638248 GCF_005508785.2 Acyrthosiphon pisum
AGTATTAAGCTTCTGATTCGTTAGAATCATAGGGTTCTGCATTTAACGTTTTTGTGAAACGGGTTAATCTGTTTTTGATGCTACTGTCGAGTAGGCTCGGTTTGATAGACATAATAATATCTAATAAATCGTCTTTTGATATGTTGTATGCATTGTATATTGTAGATGGTTCGAAGTGGCCTTGATTATTTTCAAAAATGTGTTTAAAGGTAATAAAGTCGATTTTAAAATCATTTTGATCGGTGAAGAGTTTTTTTGCTGGTTCAAGATATGTGTCGATATTTTCTAAGAATTTTGTTAGTGACGCTGATTTTGATTTTTCATTCTTTTTTTTTTTTGTTTTTTTCGATGATTTCATTTTGGAGGGACACTAAGATTTGTGGAGCAGGCATCGCGTTTGAGTTTTCATTCAGTTCTAATGGAGATAGAGGCGGAGAGTGAGTAAGAAATGAATCTGGTAAGGATCTTTTAGTGCCGGATGGATGTTCAATGTCCATAGGGTCAACGCTAGAATTTGGAATCGCGTCTAAATTTTGAAGAGTTGGTCTTGAAGCGGTAGAGGCCGTTGGTGGAAGAATGGATGGTGATTTAGGCTTAGCAAAAATATTGGGTGTTTTAAGTGGTGATGTGTCAGTGTCCGGCGTGGAGGCAGGTACTATAGTAGAGGTATTATCTGTATTTGGTAGTGCGTCAAATTTAGGAGGTATGTTAGCAATGGGTTGATCAATGTTTTCTTGTGACAACATGTTGTGCGAATTAATTTGGTTAGAGCAATGAGACGCAATGTGACCTTGGGCCTTACATAAGTAGCAGGTTAGGGAGTCATCGGATAAAAAGATCCTGTAGTTGATGTCTTCGTAATTTATAAGCATAGAAGGTGGGAGCTTATTAAGGTCATCATGTAGGATAAAAGTTTGTCGACGAAAACTTAAAATATGTATAAACTATAAGTAAATAAATAATAAATAATAAATAAATAATATATAAATAATTATATTTTTTGTTTATTTATATAATGATATTCGGTACCAAACGGATTTTGTAGAATTTATTTCTATTTTATGGATCACAATAATATACCTAATATCATTTTTTTTCTAGATATAAATAGAATATGTATTCCACATTTTTCGAACAAAAAATATTGTATGCAATGAGATTTCTTTAGTTTATATTTCATATTTTAAACAATTCTTTTTTATTTCGATGAGTTGTTTATGTATATATACTATATAGGTACTTACATATTTAAATGTTTTAAAATTCGAGCAAAATAATGTGTATACGTTATGCATATGGATTTAATGGCTTATATTGTATTTATATATTTTCAGTTTGGTCACGTGGACCTAAAATGAAAAATTTTACTTTATTATTTTTCACATTCAATTAAAAATTCCTATATTTTTTATATTTTTTACATTTTTACTGCAATTATTATCTAAACAAATTGATTTTTTTATATCAAAAAAATTAGTCTTACATTTTAGTCGTACATTTTAACTATTTATATAATAAATTAGAGTTTATTTTAAATTAACAACTTTTAATATGTCCATCAAAACCTTTTATGTCCAAGGTAAAAATATATTATAGTTGCCATTCGTAACAAGTTCCATTTAAATTTAATTACGTTTAAAAAAAAAATGTAATACCTAAAAGTAATAATTTATGTAATATACAGAACATTTTACAAATAAATCAGTCGCAACACCGAAAATCAAAAATCTACAACACAAATTATTTGGTGTAGAATAATTTAAAATATTAAAACTTCTCTCCTGTAAAATTTAGTGTTTGGGACGGTACCTACAACTTTTGGCCTCTTAGCCATCGATTTATAAAGCGTTGGTTAAAAATGGAAATGATGGATTGGAAATTTGTATCATGTTACTATTGCCAACCCAGCAGGATTTCGGTGATTAAATTTCAGTTATTAAACTCCACGGCGGCACGAACATAATCGGCCGTTATACGCGATGAAAACGATTTTATCGAGAAATTTGCTGCAGTACCTACCTAATGACCGCGTCTGTTTCGCGGTTATAATAATATTATTATATTCGGTCCGATCCAATGTATTTCAGTTTGATATAAATTATATAAATAATTAAAACCTTTCAATCCTATATTAATTCAGTGGCATGTTGTGGGTAGGTATTTGGAGCTTGATCTATAAGCGTAAAAAACCCCACTGCAGGTAATCGTTAGAAATGTAAATTATAATTTAAAAAGACAGAATATCTAATGAAATTATAAATAACTACAACCACCGGGAATAAAAATAACTAAAAATTATTAAATCTTAAATAATACTTACCAATAGATGTCGCAGGGTGGTTTATTTTAATGATTTTTTCTGACTGCACAAACTTATTTCCACTCTTGGGTTATAGTAGGGAATTTGTCTACTCATATCGAACCCTACGGACTGATATCCGTTGAACTGTCAGTGGCCGCTCCAGGGGAGCACTAGTCCCCCCCCCCCCCAAAGCTTTTATTCTAAACAATTGTATACTGTTAAAAAAAAATTACAAAAAAAAAAATCATCGACATTTTCTGAAAATTATGACTTAGTCACCGCCTAATCATGTATCTGAAGCCGCCCCTGTGAACTCTGCTGGCTATACTACCTAGTACCTACTAACCTACTGTCTACTGTATATACTGTACTGTCTACATTTTTTACTTTCATAAGACTGCATATAGCCATATAGGTACTCAGAAAGTAAAAAACGATATTTAACAACATTTATAATGTTATGCTGATTCTATCATGATATTATACCAAATAAATCATTTTATTATATTAATGCACTGTTTTTATTGTACATGTATAAATAATAATTTTAAAATTTTATTTGTAAATATAAGTAATAATACTTATTAAATAATATTTACTTGAAATAGGTAATTTGTAATAATAATTGTTTATAAAAATAAAAACAATCAATTGACTAGGTACCTAATTTCTTTATAATTTTTGTAATATACTTTTACATCAAATATGAAATAATTATAGTAATAGTATTAAAGTTTTGACTGAATCAAAATGCGTCTAGACCACTACAACTTTTACAAAAAAAAATTGTTAGTGTATTATGTTTAAGTAAAAATACTTTAATTGGTTCAACTAAAGAAATCTTTAAGATATTAGATGTGTTACCATTTGAGTCTGTAAAAAAAATAACTATTGTATATTATATAATTAAAAATTTTGACCTCCCCAATGCACCAACAATATTCACTTTCCAATCGAACAAGATACTGAAGTTGAAAATCGAAGCATTATTTCGACTACTTATCGTGTACACAGACACAAAAGAAATATAAAAAAAAACACACATCATTGTAAAATCAATACTTTCTGATAGGAAAGTGAATCTAGTTGGTACTTTGGAGGGTCAAAAGTAAAATTTTTCCAATAGTTTTCAAAAGCACCGTGAAAAACAAAAGAAAAATGAAGGAAAAACGGGAATTTTTACGCAAAACCTGGTTTCGAAAAAATTGATTTTGGTTTTTGGTGTAACATTAAAACGAATGACTGTAGATATATGAAATTTTCACTGGTTGTTTATATTTCCATTTTCTATACATGATAAATTTTTCAATATATTTTGATTTGTTTTGAGCTGTTTACGGACAATTCCAGTTTCCAATTTAATTAGTTTTTTTTTCTATGAAAGTCAATAAAACTTTATTTGTTGAGTAAAAATACTTGAAAATTTAATACAAGGCTCCTACTATATTGTTATAATGACGTTTGAAAAATATTAAAAATCCTTAGTCACAGTTTTTTTTTATTAGCATTTAAAGTTCAAAAATTGACAAAATATGGAAAAATCACGAAAATTACTTAATTATGTTGAGTTTATAATTTGTAAAAATTTTTTTTTTAGAACTAAGATTTTAAAATTTGATACAAGATTCCTTATAGGATAATCTACCTTTATCAAAAAAAAAATGTCCATAAGAAAGTCAAATTAAATTTTTATGAGCGTTTGAAATTTATATTTTTACAACATTTGATATTTGCTCAATTTCTCATGAGACGATTTTCTTATTTTGTTGTAATTAAAAAACGAATGACTGTAGAAACTTGAAAATTTCACTGAATGTTTATATTAGCATTTTATGTATACGATAACATTTTGAAAATAATTTGACTCTTTTTGAGCTGTGTACGGACATTTATATTAAATAATTATATAATTCTAGAACAGCGTAGATCTAAAATTAAGAAGAAAAAAAAATTTGAAAAAAAGTGAATACTTTTTGAGATAATGAGTGTTTTACGCTTAATCAATCTCCCTGTATTATATAATAATAAGTTGGCTTGAATGACTTTTGTCGTCAACTGTCTTAAGAAGTTATTTTCGCAAATATTTCAGTAAACAAACAACTATTACATTATTTGTTATTAAGAAATTGTTACAAAGAGCAATTGATTGAAGAGACATCGTTTCAATGTACAAATAGCATACAATAATAGTGGTAAATATTATATTATAGCCTAAAACTGATTTATAACTGAAAAAATAAAATCGTTTGGTATTTTTTAGATGGATCATTAGGAAAATGAGATAAATCAAATTCAATTCAAACAATTTAACAATTCAACA
Organism: Acyrthosiphon pisum; assembly: GCF_005508785.2. NCBI lineage: Eukaryota > Metazoa > Arthropoda > Insecta > Hemiptera > Aphididae > Acyrthosiphon > Acyrthosiphon pisum. The sequence goes on from NC_042493.1 coordinate 108,631,485, forward strand.
ATTCAAAGAAGACAATGATGATTATGATATTAATATTAATAGTATTATGTTCATGTGTGTTGTCGACAGCAAGTGTAGTACCAATAAAAAAACTACAAGTAAGTTGATTGTTATATCTTGCACACGACTAAGGGCCGTTTTTACAATAATTCTCAAAAACACTTGTTCTCCGGACACCGTGACTTGCCCGGAGAAAAATGCCGCCCGGTGGTCGAGGATCGAACTCGGACCGGCCCTGCTTAATCCGACGCGTTAGATCGCTCGGCCACCTCGTCCCCCTTAAATATTTTTGTGATTTTAACTTAACTTTAATTTTTTATATTTTAAAGGAACCAAGGAAAATCCAAAATGAAATTTTCAATTTAACGAATTTCACATTCTTCGAATTACTTGATGAAATAAAAAAAATTAACATGTCTATTAACTACAGTCAAGATATAAGAACACGTGACGTGTCAAAGATTGACACTGCTGTAGATGCAGCATCATTTTTGGTTGGAATTGTACAAACGTATTTAGGAAAAAATAAACAAAACAAATTAGAATCACCTGCAGGTGCAGTTCATGTTGTTATTAATAATAATCCCTATAACAATAATCAATTATATAGCAATTCTTCAAATGCAAACGACACAATTAGAGTGCAAAATTAATATGATATATATTGAAATATATTGCTATAAAAATAAATATATTATGTGTCTTCCCCCCCGCCCCTTACAGGCCCGAAATAAGCGTCGCAAGACGCGTGACCTTTATTTTTTTTTCTTATATTGTTTTCATCCATGTCTATCATATTAACTATGGTTTTTACCATATTGTTACATTATTACATAATTGATTATTATTAATAACAATATGAACACCTGCAGGTGATAAATTATCATGTATATTATTCCATTGTATAATTTTATATAAATAAACATTTTGTCATGTTATTTCATTGGTTTTTATTGTAATAATATGTAATAATATAGTAAAATTAATTTATGAGGCCTGTGGAAATATATAAATATATAAAATTAGATAATTATAGTCATCAGTCACTAATCTGATATCTATATAATATTAAATAAAATACATACCATGTTTGCACTGTATGTGGTCGGACAGATTACTTCGACAAAATGACAAGCCTGAAAAATCGAAGAGCTCTCTTTTTATCAAATGGTGATAAATATAAAAAAAAAAAACATTTCAAATGGGCCAGATGAAAATTATGGGTTGGCCGAACCATTAAATTACTTTTTATCCGACGATGAATTTCAAATAAAAAAGCTTGAATTTATTAAGTTAATAACCCTTTCAGAGACATCTAAATTAGAATTAGAGTTAGAAACTAGGAACCAAGCAAAAAATCAAAGGTGGTTTGAAGAACGAAGAAAGCGATTATCGGCGTCAAATTTTGGCAGGGTGTGCAAAATGAGACCTTACACTTCATGTAAAATAACTGTGCATGATATACTTTATGGTTGCATAAATACCAGTGCTACAGAATATGGAATCCAAACTGAAGAACAAGCACTTGTAGATCTTGAAATGAAAATAAAAAAAAATATTAAAAAGTGTGGACTATTTGTCGACAGAAATATTCCGTATTTAGCAGCAACTCCAGGTGAGTTATTATTAATTTTATTATGGGAGTTTAATTCAATGTTATGAAAAATAATAAACATTATTTTAAGTGTCTGTGAATACATATTATATTATTATATTATATTTTATATACCTTGGAAAAGCATCAGTTTGATCTACTGCACTATTGAGCATTGGATATATAATTAAATATTTACATATTTTTCAATTGCAGATGGTTTAAAAGAGGACGATAAACTATGTGAAATAAAATGTCCTTATTCTGTTAAAGATTACTGTAGTTTGGAAAAAGCTATTTTGGACAAAAAGGTAATCTATATTAATTTATTAAAACTTTAATAAATAACGGATTAAAATAATATGAATATATTTTTTGGAAATAACTTAAATGAATACAGTCGTACCACTCGTACCTACAAATATTAATTATTATTTATTACATAATAGACGTGTAAGACCAAGATTATTTTGTATTGATATAGTATATTTCCGTTCCAGCTTCCTTATATGAAAAATTAAAAGTAGTATACCAACTTTGAAAGAAGAAAGTCATTATTTTTACCAGATCCAAGGACAATTACATGTGACTGGACGTAAAATTTGATATTTTTATATATACACTCCAAAATGGAGTCACTTGGAAGTAATAAAATATAATGACGAATTTTGGACGTTAAAAATGGAACCTCATCTAAAGTTGTAATTTGTACAGTATTATTACTTCGTAATGTTAAGTATTTTTATTCGAATACTATTTTAAATACTTTATGAAAAAATACCAACTAAATGTGCATTTTTTTTATAATAAATGGTTAGAAACTATGTTCGAAAGACCTCTGGTCCAAAATATAATGTACATGACATTGAGAAGGCCGAAAAAGACAAAAATAATATCAAAACATTTTATAAATTGTAATATTTTTCGTAACCATGGATAAATAATTTTTTTACAGTTTATTGATTTGATTTGAAAATAAATTTCGCTGTGAATCAATATATTTTATATATTTTATAAATATTTTACTCCTTCTAGAACAAAAAACGAAAAACAAAAAATAGTAAGTACGTGTAGCTAAATATTATTTTTTAATTACAAATAAAATTACTTCTATCTCTTTTCAATCACATATGTTCTTTATAATCGTGGTTTACTCTTATGTACCGTGATATGCCGTATCAGGAGGTATCAGTAAACAGTGAACAAACCGTTAACTCTGCTTTCGTTACCCTTGCGAAAACACGGATATGGTTTTGTCGTTTATCATTAATCATTATTAATAGGTTAATAACAGTTTTTGAGTTCACGACGTTCACGTTTTTATAATATTGTTTTCGAAGTTTTAAAATTTTTTTATTGATACCTATATCTTTACTAACACTAGCTATATACCTATATTATGCGATAAAATGACGCTCGACCAAATGTAGCATGCGTCGATATTACACACGACGAAATTATTATTATTATTATACCATTCCGTATCTCGTATTTTGATCAGCACGATGCCCGGTTTCAACTTTATAACAACGTTGAGAGACCTCCTAGAAGTCTGCAGGCTAGTCGAGGAATTGAGCAATGTATACCGGAGACTCAGATCACTACTTCCAGGACCACTGCAGGCAGAAGCCGGGGTGCCAGACACAATAGCGCTGCGGGCGCCTGCAGATGAAGTAATTTTAGAATGGGAGGGCCGTGTTTACGCCTAAATACCGTATAATATGTGCCTATATGCAGAAACCTCGATTGCGCTTAATAAAATTAAAATACGTTAAATACTTATTTGCGCCTAGTTATAGTCTATAGGTTACAAATAAATCAAATATAAATTGTTTTATTTGTCAAAATTGTAGTTAATATAAATATTATAATATTTTATGGGATTTTTATGGGAAACATTTGAAGTTAGGTTAGCGGCGGTTTACCCCGGGGCGTGGCAGAAACCTACGGGTGCCCCATTCGAAATTCTGCCAAAATACACCCACGTGTAACACTCACCTACCGTTCTAAAACTCACAGTACCACCCCTCTCCCAATGGCCTAAGTTGCCACGGGATAAAAATAATAATAATAAAAAAAAATAACAACTGAATTACCTAAATATATTAAACAAAATAATTATTTTAAATTTTAAAGTAACAACTTTATCTACCTTTATTATAAGATAATGAAGCAAAAGAAAATTAGGAACTTACATGTTACTAACACTTATATCACTTGGTATATTTATTAAATCTATAAGAAATTCTTTTGTAAATTATGAACAAAAAGTGACTAGGTACTTTTATTAATATTTATTTTATCCAGTGGCGCCGAACTAATTTTTTTTAGGTGTGGCAAAGAACAATTACTTATACCTAACTTTTTAATAATTTAAAAATGTGTTTATTGCTATTGTCAATTTAGATATTATGTGAGAAAACATCAATTAATCTCAAATTATTATAGGTACTATTATACATTTTACTACATTCATAACGAATACTATTAATTTAAAGAAATATAATATAGTTATTTTTTTTTTTTGAAATTGCTGACTAGCAGATAAAAAAGTGCAAACACTATTTTTGTCACAGCCGATTAAAGTCCTTGGGTAAATAACTAGGAGGTTATAGTATCATTTTTTTAAGACTTCAAACTGCATCGTTATTATATGGTTTTTACTGTGGACAATATTCCACACCATTATTTTTAACTTGCAATTCACTATGTCATGCGAGAGGTTCAAAAATAAATCAAAAATGAACTTCGTTTTTTTGACATTCGGCAACCCCGTTCGGTTTGTGTGGGGGGCTACGGTCGGTACGCGTTTTTTTTTTTAGGCAGATAGATCGTCACAAAGAACCCGGGTGGTCACCCATCTGGGAGCCTGTTCGACTGCTGCACACATTACTATATAAGTGATTGCGTCCAAACACCGCGCTTCACTAGGTCACAATACAACGAACTCTAATACCAACCACGTTAAATTGTATATTATATGTTTATATATTTATCAGTTTAAATTCTTGCCAAATGTATTATGTGTAACATTTGACATGTCAACAAATTGTATACAATATTACAATCCTTAATATATAGCAATAGTACTGAGTAGTATAAAATATAATAATGAATTATAATAAATATAATAAATATAATAAATATTATAATGGTACCTATATGCAGATTAGAGTAAATTGAATCATTTGTTGGTCGTTAGCCACATCGATAAAATCAAATATTTTAGTAACTTGATCGTCATATTTAAAAGGTGATTTTGATAGGATTTAATGAAGATACTTGTATATTTTAAAAAATTAATGTTTCAGAAATAAAGTAAAATATATTGGACTAGGTTCGTTATGTTATTTGGTATTAGCAAGACTTAGACAGTTAACCTAACTATAAATTAATCATAGAAATAATAAACTAGGTACCTATAGGATCCTAGTCAACATAGGCGTGCGCTGACATTTGTGGCAGGGTGGGCAAAGTCAATATTAAGAAACCTGAAATCTGATCGAAAAAACAATTAAAATGTTACATACTTTAATTTACCTACTCGTAATCACCCACTATTTAAGGCACAAATCATTCATATAATAAAAAACAGATACATATTTTTTGAAAATTAAATAAGAAATATTTTAATTGTCAACAGGGCTTTAAATTTTAAATAAATACAATTTCGCAATCTGTAATGGTAATATGTTATTAATTTTATTTTTAAAGACATTTAATTTATTAACATTGATTATCAATTTTATTTTTCACCTACCTCATTAATGTTCTATGATTTAAAAAAAATCAAAAATCGTGATGTTTAAATCATGTATTACTATGTATACAAATGTCAGCACGTTTCGCAGGGTGGGCCACGGCCCACCCGACCCCCCCCCCCTGTGCGCAATCTTATGATAGTCAAATACAATTTTAATGTTCATAAAACCATGTAAACATTCAAATTAATAATTATGTATATTCTTATAAGTTGTAACAGAGTGTGACAGTATATATGAAAAAAAAAATTAAATTAAATATGTCCATTTATGTTCAATTATTATCTAATAATCGTTAGGGATCAAAATATGTACCGATTATTAGGTAATTTCTCATTGCTCAACATTTTAAAAAGCCCAAAATACATAGATATTAGATATATTAAAAATTTGATATAGGTATACAAAATAGTATGTATTATAATAATTAAAAAATATAAAATGTATCAAAAAAGGATAGGTACTGAAAAATGTTAACAAATTAAAGACGTATACTGCCGGTAGCTGATGCCATTATTAAGAAAAATAAATCAATAAAGGTAGGTATGCTAATATTGTAATATTATAAATATATCCATTTTTTTGAACTTATAGTATTTCGGTATGAAAACAAAAAACTGTGCAAACGTACCAGAAGTTTTAAGTTTAAGTAGCTAGTACATAACATTATATAATATATAGGGGTCACCAATTAATATTTTCAAAAGTCCACATCAGGAAGCTGGAAATTGTTGGCGGCCATCAAAATTTCAAACGTCAGTAAAAGCTAATAAACAAAAATGATAAATTACCTACATCACTAAAACCTCTTTTCGATTTTTTTTTGCTGAATTAAAATCTTGAAAATTTACCCATATCAGAAGTTCAAAATTAAGGAACATAATATTATAAAGATTAAAGCAAACATTTTTTTATAAGCATTTTAAATTCAAATTTTGACAAAATCCATCATAATCGCGCAATCATTATCAAATTATTTTGTATTTAAAAATGTATATAATGTTCAATTTTTATAGCTAAGAATTAAAAGTTCAAAACAAGGTTAAAATATGTACAGATATAAGTTAAACCTATTTAACTATTGCAAATAATAGGTAACAACTAGGCAACTAAAAACAGCGATAAAACGGAAATATTTACACAACACCAGTTTTGAATTAAATTTATCTTCATGTTCTTGTTGCAATTCAAAAATAATTAGGTAACCTAATGAGTTAAAATCTTAATCAAATACTTAAAGTACCTACGTCCTACATATTATATAGACCTGATAGTTTAATGTCTAAAATATTTTTAATTTTTTAGTCTGCATTGGTACCTATATATAATTACCTTATTTCAAATACTTATTTATAAGTAATATTAACGCAGGTAAAACAGAAAATAACTACAACTATAACATTAGCATA
>NC_042493.1:108639790-108641226 GCF_005508785.2 Acyrthosiphon pisum
TTTTAGTGTTATACGTATGACAGTACTGTTATATATGTTTTATTTTGTTTCACTTTATGTTCTAATGACTGATAAGTGATATACCAATTAATTGAAATTATTACGTAGGTAGTACTTAGAACATTTTGATCAAATTAGTAGGTGTTTAATTCAATTTTTCAGTTTTAATCGATAATTTAAGTTAGATAACTTATTATTTACATTTCAACAAAAAGGTTTTTAATCTATAAAAAAACTAACTTCTAATGTCTACTCTAACTTAAGTTACTATTTTCACCAAACTAACATCTAGCTAACTAAGTTAGAAATTCGGACAGTTTCAGAAACTAACTTATATTCAAACTTAGTTAATTTTTTTATTAAAGTAACTTAACTTCAACTTGTTGTAAAAAATAACTAACTAGACAAGCATTGTGTAGTAATGTAACATTGTACCCCCCCCCCTTCGAAATGTTATTTTAGTTGCGCCACAGCAATGAATAGAAAATTAAAGGATAGACGAGATGAAGAAACAAAAAAATTACACGGTAGGTATTTTAGATAAATTTACCGTTTAGAACTAGTTTATCTACTATATAGCACACAATCGAAATGTTTGTAAAAGTTGATTAGTTGAAATCAAATTTGAATTAAAACATTAAACTTAAAAACTTTTACTTTAATAATATATAAGTATAATAATCAAAAATACTAATTTAAAAAAAAAAAAAAAATACGTTTGGTTTTTAATTTGTATAATTACTTGAATAACAACATTAAAAACATTAATTATAGACGCATTGGAAGTGTAAAGTGTTCTTGTATATTAAATAATACAATTTTTAACAATACAATTTTATTCTATGATCTAACTACTCATGTATATGCAACTAATTAAAAAATACAATATGCATAGGCACGTTTTATTTTAGCATTGAAGAAAATTGTAGGTACTGGGCCCATAAATTGGTAAATCAGGCCCTGGGGACACGTCAGGGCACCACATCTGTTTTTTTTCTTTCTGACCCACGCGCATCACAGTAAATTTGTGTTTAGCATGACAAACTCAGTACTGTTACTTCTATATATATATATATTTGAGTGAATTCACCTATTATAAAACGGTAAGCCAAGAACATTACCTACCTGTGTCCCTGCGTTTTATTTTTTACGATATTGTAGTTTTTATATAATTTAAACGCTAATAGCTTACATAAAAATTAAAATATCATAAAATAGCCAACGTCGGCAATAGCCATCTTATACCATTATGAACAGTGCCGCAACTACCGCAGGATGCAGGCGGTGCAAGGCACCGCCTGATGGGCCTCGCAATGTATGTATGGGGGCCTCAGATTTTACCATTAAAAAACATAATATTTTGATAAAAAAATTGTATGATCAAATATAAGAATTCAATCATTTTGAATTTTGTGTTTTCGCGTGTATGAATATTA
>NC_042493.1:108641326-108642642 GCF_005508785.2 Acyrthosiphon pisum
AACTGTCCGAATTTCTAACTTAGTTAGCTAGATGTTAGTTTGGTGAAAATAGTAACTTAAGTTAGAGTAGACATTAGAAGTTAGTTTTTTTATAGATTAAAAACCTTTTTGTTGAAATGTAAATAATAAGTTATCTAACTTAAATTATTGATTAAAACTGAAAAATTGAATTAAACACCTAATAATTTGATCAAAATGTTCTAAGTAGGTACGTAATAATTTCAATTAATTGGTATATCACTTATCAGTTATTAGAACATAAAAGGTGAAACAAAATAAAAAAAATATATAACAGTACTGTCATACGTATGACAACTTAAAATATTAATTAAAATTAAAATATTCATTTTGGGATGAAAAAAAAAATACTGATAATAACTAGTTAGTTAGGGAGGAAATAGCCCACGTTCCGCCCTTGCCACACAATATACATATTACCAAGGCTATATTACCATATTATCATTAACTTACTAAATTTCTTTTTTAATTAACGTGAAATTAACGAGTTCATTTTTCATTTCAAGAAGTAAGTTAAGTTAATTTTTTTTGTTTTTATTTTTATTATATTTCGCTATTTCAGTCTATTTTGTTTTCATCACATAAAATATCTACCGTGAATTGTTTAAAGTAAAAAAAGTATATCATTCGAATCTAACTAACACAGAAATACTGTATAAAGTATAAACACTAAAGTCTATAATTTAGTTTTGGGTTGGCAAAAAGTAAGTAGTCTAGTGTTGTATAAACAAATTAACTTTTTTTTAACTTAATAAAAAGTAAACAAAAAGTGTGTATTAACTTTTAACTTAACTGAGTTAACCTATAGTTAAATTGACTTTTGACTTTTTGTTATTGGTGCATATTAACTTAACTTAACTGAGTTAAAAAAATTATTATATAACTTGCCCAGCCTTGCCTATTACCAGTATTACCTGCTATTGTCAATAACTTAAGTGACGTTAGGTATATATTATTATGTCGTACATAAAATTGATAATATTATACTGTGTTGGCTAGTACCATGAACCATAGATTAAATATATTAGTATACTACATATACAAGAAATTCGCTAGACTAAACCGGTGTGAAAAATAATGCACCGGAATGTTTGGACCATATCATTTACATGGTTCATTATCCCGGTGCGGGATAATGTGGGATAACTTTAAACCGGTTAAGTCTAGCAAAGATGGCTACAGATATTATTATTATTATAATAGGAAGCTGGTAACTTGTATATTGTTTATTGTCGACAACGATTGTTATTATACTCTGTGTAAATGTTTAATCGAATAAAATTAGTTTATTTATATTG
>NC_042493.1:108642742-108643757 GCF_005508785.2 Acyrthosiphon pisum
TATGGTCATACGGGCGACTAAATGTCACATTGTTACAATGTTATCTCTATATTATTATTTATTACTTTATTAGTACATACTTAATTAATATAACATATTACTTATTACTAGTTATTAGTTGTTATTTATAAAAATAATTACGAAAATATCTTCTTTTTTTTTTCAATAATATTTTCGAATATTCTACGAATTTTAAATCGACGAACCGTTTTAGACTAAAATATATTCTAGATAAAAACGAAAATTCAAAATTAACTTAATTGGTAATATTAAAAAAAAAGAAGTTGATTTTAAGTTAACGAGATATAAATAAGTTAAGTTAAAGTTAAGTTAATTAAAACAGACAACTAGTAAGTTAAGTTAATAAGTTAAAATTAACTTAACTTTTAACTTAACTTTTAACTTATTAACTCGTTAATGCCCAGCCTTGTAAATATGTATTATCAATTTTCGATTTTTAAATTTCCTGTTAATATGCCAAAAAAATGTATTTAACTACTGTTTTTCTGTCCTTTTCCTGAGTATATACATATATTTAATTTCTTAATAAACACAATTTGCTGAGTTTAAGACCAATAAAAAAAAACACACAATTATATTATTTACATTTTAGATTCTGAGTGGAAAGATAAATGTATTAATTATACAATGATGTGTTTTTTTTTTAATTTTTAATTTTTTTTGTGTCTGTCATCACCTTTTAAGACAGTAAAAGTGCTTGGATTTTCTTCAACAGTTTCTTTTCTAATAGGAAAGTGAATCTAGTTGGTACTTTGGGGGGTCAAAAGTAAAAATTTCCTAGTAGTTTTCAAAAGTGCCGTTAAAAACAAAAGAAAAATTAAGGAAAAACGGGAATTTTTACGCAAAATCTGTTTTCGAGAAAATTGATTTTGGTTTTTGGTGTAACTTTAAAACGAATGACTGTAGATACATGAAATTTTCACTGGTTGTTTATATTTCCATTTTCTATACATGATAAATTTTTAAAATATTTTGATTTGTTTTGAGCTGTTTA
>NC_042493.1:108645545-108647318 GCF_005508785.2 Acyrthosiphon pisum
TGATTCCCTCCCCTCTACTATAATTTCGCCTCTATACTTGGGCCCTATTTATTGGTCGCACACCCACCAATATGTACCAAGTTGCGGCACTGTGTATAACGCGTTATAAGTACCTACCAAATGGATATTGTGATATTCCTGTGTACCTATATCATAGGTCAATTTTTTTTTAATACCATAGATATAAGTATATAATATGTCTTATACCTAGACCGACATACCGTATCCGCTCAGAATCGTTTTTCTTATACAATGATATTAAATCATTGAATTTAAATTTAATACCATCCATTATACAGTGGCCCACTTGTAACCTACTGTACAGCATAGCGACATCCACTTGCCCACCTTTTTTAAATTTATATTTACAATGTATGTAAATTAATTATTATCGGATTCGACGTGTTATCAACAAAATACCTAATGTCCAAATCTAATCTAATAACTAATAAGTACCTAATAATAAAATAACCAATAAATTTCGATGAACATTTTACGGAAACTTTTAAAAATAAAAATAAAACTACGACTTAAGCCAAGGGGGGGGGGGGTCCGGATCCTGTGTAATGGATGGTGACATGGTGTTAAATTTGAGTTCAATGATATAAAATCATTGTAGGTATATACGAAAATGATTCTGAGTGGACGGAACGCGTCTGTCAGCCTATAATATTAATAAGTACATTTTATGATATTTTTATCATTAAAGTAATTTATTTTACTATTAGACATTGGCATTACCATAGATTAAATTCATTATTGCCAAAAAATTACATTTTGAAATGTCATTGTGTGTATAAAATATAATAATATCCTCTAAAAGTTTCATATACCTATACCCATGAATAGTATTTTTAAATTAGGTACAACAAAATAACTAAAATTGTTATTCTTGGTTTTAATTTATAATTTCGTCCAAATTTGAACTTAAAATGCCTAAAAAATAACAGTGTTTATATATATTTTTTAGATTTTTTGGTTACAGTATAAACTATTTATAAGAATCTTTGTTTTAAATATTCAATTCTTAGCTATACAAATTGAACATTTTTTAACTACAAAATAATTTGAAAATAGTCGAGATTTTTGATAAATTTTTTGTAAATCGGAACATTAAATACTTATATAGTATTAAATAATGTTTCCTTGGATCTTTAAAATATTTCAACTTCTATTAGAACTACTTGTCTACTTATGGGGAACCTTGTATTGAATTTTTGACCCAACGAATAACATTTTATTGACATTCATCAAAATATTTTGAAAATTTTATCATGTATAGAAATTTATAAAATAAATATTTGATGAAAGTTTCAAGTATTACGATTATAAGTTTTTGAATAACGACAATACAAGAAAATCGTTGTATGAGAATTTGTTATTTTACATGTGAATATCCAATGCCCAGCTTTAAAAGCTTGTAAAAAATTAATTTGATTTTCTTGTTTTTTGTTGAATGTAGGAAAACTTAAGGGTAATCTTGTATTAAAACTTCAAAGCTTATTTATAAATAAATATTAATTTTCTATGAATTTCTAACTCGAAATAATTTGCCATTTATTGTGATTTTGATGAATTTTGAATTATAATTTCTAGTTTTTTGACAGACTGAAAAATTTTTATCGACAATAGTTACAAAAAACTAATAAAACTTACTCGTACCTATAAATAGCTAAAAAATAGTCGTAATAATTCGAAAATTGTATGGTGCTTAGAAACTGCTAATTATTCATTTATTTAATCCATACGGACTTAAAGTCCAATAACAATATA
>NC_042493.1:108659889-108660776 GCF_005508785.2 Acyrthosiphon pisum
TTCATTCTTTGAAAATCTCGATCTTCTAGCAACCCTTGACAGCCAGAACACATTTTAACTAAACTATTTTCAAAATATCCTAAACATTGTTTCAACACAAATCCACCCCTACCATAACATTTTTCAATTCGATAGATTTTTTCTAAGAGATCGCCCAACTCTTTCTCTGTTTTTATAAGGGTTGTATATTCATATTTCTTGCCGTATATTTCTATAGATGGCACAAGGTTATTATCAAAATAGACTATCTTGACAATTTCATCATTAGTGTCTCGTTCATAAAACTTTGTTGCATTTTGTGAATTAAGATGTTCACTCTTCCAATATACACTAGGAAGTACAACTTCCTTAGACAATTTAAAAATAATTCCGTCTTCATCCCTTGAAAAATCTTCAGCATTGCAGTTTTTTCTTTTTTCAATTGGTTTCAAAGTATTGGACCACAGACTATTAGACGAATCATCAATTGTAAGGTCAATTATCATGGAGGTATTATCTGTATTATCTGAAAGGTTATTAATTTTTTCAGTATTTAATATTAATGTTGGATTTAACATTAATAGTACAAGTTAAAATGTATTTTAGTAAGAATTTTGTACATATTACCTTTTAAATTATTTTTATCTGACAATGACTGTTCAGCAGCTTCATTTTCTATTGGGCTTACGAATTGATCTTCACATGTACTCAATACAGGCACCTCATTGATTGACATAGGCAAAGCTAATGATTTGAAAAAATAATTTTAATTTTAAATACAATTTAATTATAAAACAGAAATATAACATCAGAGAAAAATTATTTAAAAGGACATTCCCAAGTCATTATCTTGGGTTAAATGATTTAAGAGGGGAAATTACTATTTTAAGCATGTATAACCAACCAGA
>NC_042493.1:108660826-108663793 GCF_005508785.2 Acyrthosiphon pisum
ACCTATTGTCCTATTATATGTTGAAAATATGTACTTAGAATTTTAATGGCCCGTGAAAAATTTTCAGATTCATAATGTGGTCCTCCAAAAATATTAATTGGTGACCCCTGATATATTACCATAGATATATACAACAACTAGATAACCGTCTACCTTCTTGTCATGGAAGTCGGCCGCCATTTGCAAAGCAGGCAATCTTAACAAAATAATATTATCATAGTATAATTGTGTATAAATAAATGTAAACATTGCCTGCCTTATAGATGGCGGCCGATTTCAACATTGGTCACAATTTTAGTATAAAGACGGCTATCTAGCTGCTGTATATAATATCTACGAGAATTACACATTTACCCGAGAAAAATTACACACGAACAGTATTAGGTATATTACGCAGGAATGAATAAATCGGTAAAGTATTTGACGGAATAAAAAAAATCGGAAAGTATTACGTAGAGGAACCGCGCGCCATTACAAATTTCAAGTTCGTACGTTGAGTAGTTTTTAAGATAGAGTGATCAGTGAGTCAGTGTTATTTGGATTTTATATATATATATATATATATATATTTAGATATATCATTTAGGTACACGTTTATATTAATTAATAGATAACTCAAACGTTAATTAACTTAGACAAATGCTATTGCGATAGGGACCTTCCCCGTGAACCCTGATATAAGCTTTCATTAAAAAAAAAAAATTAAGTCAATCGGTCAAGTAGTTTCCGAGAACATTAGCATCAAAGGTTTCAATTTTCGGTTTTATATATATAGATATAATGGAATGTTTAAGGTCGAGTCTGCTTTTTGCGTAGCAGTCGATCACCGCAGTCATTTGTGTGACTGCAGACATACCAGATAAGTTGCTGAAAGAATAAAAAATACATTAGCTATATATTATATAACAACAGCCTAGTTACCTAACCGCGTAGTTCGACCGGTAAAATCAGTGGGTTACGCGTAACCGAGGCTTAAACTATGATTGTAAAACGGGCCCTAAGTCGGTTTTAAGAAACTAAGTATATAATAATTACTACCTACTTAATTTATAGTTATTATTCAATGTTAGATAGGGAAATTGATAAAATGTTTACTTCTGTCATACTATTTATTAGGTAAGACTTGATACTAAATAAAAACTTGAAAAACATCGTTCGGGTATAGCAGTTGATACAGGTGAAGTAGGTACAAAATACTTTCAAGAAGATTTGGATTTTCAGAATAAGTATTTCAGAATATTTGGATAAAACTCTTTATCACAAACATCTGAGGTGTGTAACCCAGAGCTGAATTTTTTCAGTCACTAAAAATAAACCCACGTCCTATGGTATAAATCTTCAGTCTTCGTTGTAATTTTGTTTTGGCTATTCATCGAGTTTATTATAAACACTCTTGCATGAAAAATAATTCGCAGAAAATTAAAAAATACAGTACACCATACTACCATTGTAGAGGTATATGTTTTTGTTGTCCAATAGTCACATAATATATACCGTGAACGACTAGTGGCGTATAGTATATTATCAAAGCGGTAAAATTACCACGGCTAGAACATTTAGAAAACAGACATACTTAAAAGTTAAAAGTAATATCATATTGAGAAATACAGAAAATATGAAAACTGAACTTTACAAAAGAAAAATATCAAGGGGGTCCCCTCCCCACCGCCGTAAATACGACACTGAAAAATATCGATATTTCTGAAGATAATATCAGAAATTTGAAATTAAAACGTTATAAAATTGAGCATAACTAGCTGCAACTAAGATTTAATTTTGAGAGTTTAATCGTTAATAACACAGGAGTTATCCATAAAATAAAAAGTAAAACTGTCATAAAACAGTAAAACATTATCAAATAGGGACTCCATTTTGCGGTACTAAATAATTTTTCAATTTTCAGTTTGATAAATGCGGTCAACAATTGAAATTTAAATGCTCATGAAAAAAAATGTGCATCATGTGCATGGATCTTCATTATTCCTCAACAGTAATTATAACAACTTTTAACTTATAAGGAAACTTGTATTAAATTGTCGAGCTGTTTGACCCAACGAATAAAATGTTATTGACATTTATAGAATTATACTAAAATAGTACAAACATTTCTGTTACTTTTCTTGACATAAAAATGTTGAAGATATATTTTAGTTGGTAGATTAGATAGGCTTAATAGTATATTAAGACCTTTAATAGGTAGCTAATTGATAAAAAATAAATTAATATTTATAAATTATTAAATGAGATGGGTATAGTTTAAATATTTAATAACCATCTGAAGATAAAAAGGTATCATGTAGGTACCTAAGGCAGTTGGTAATTGGGCCACATTTTATCTACCTGCTTCGTATAAAATATTTGTTTACAATTTACATCATAGATTGGCCACATATGAAATCTATATTTTTAAAGTGTACCCGGAGATCGGGCAAAATGTACAGCATAAAAATATAAGAATAAAATATAACGTTTATTAACTAACAATTATTTTTTATAATACCTAAAAGATAATAATTTTTTTTTTTAATAATGCTATACCCAGATTTACCGATTTAACAAACTCAAATCTATTATATATAATCCAATAAATACACTTAAATTGGCAAATATAATGCATAATATTTATGGCTTCATTTAGAAATTCCTGATTGTTTTAACGTGAGATTGAGTTGACGAATTCTTTGTAATTTCTGCCCTTTCTCTTCTTAGTTGTAATATAAACTCTATTTTTTCAGCATCCTATAAAATGAAATATATTTAAAATAAAAACTATTATAATAAGTAACTAATATACGGGGTTTTCCATTTGGACTTAAGACACTCGCTCTTTCAGAAAATAAATGTTTTTGAAAAAAATGTATTTACATAATGTTTACTCATGACAAAGCAATATTTTTATCATATATATTATACCATAAGTCATTTTAAGTTTTTTAACCTTTTGAGTTAAAACATATATTTTGAATT
>NC_042493.1:108664997-108670306 GCF_005508785.2 Acyrthosiphon pisum
TGATTGACATAAGGCAAAGCTAATGATTTGAAAAAATAATTTTAATTTAAATACCAATTTAATTATAAAACAGAAATATAACATCAGAGAAAAATTATTTAAAAGGACATTCCCAAGTCATTATCTTGGGTTAAATGATTTAAGAGGGGAAATTACTATTTTAAGCATGTATAACCAACCAGAATAAGGAAGTTTTATATTTTCTGTGATCATTAAGAATAGATTATTGAAAATTAATATGGAATTAATTATATATAAAATATATATATATATATATATATAAATATGTATATTATAATATAAAGAAAAAGGAATTGTAGTTATGAACTAGTGTTTTTACTGTATGGGTTTCTTTATTCTAATTTATTAATAAAACTTTCTTTCTTATATTAAAACGTAAGAAGATTATAATATTGTACATTTTTTCTTTTAAAAAAAAAGTTTAAAGTTATTATATTATATTGCAAAATAAAACCTTGTATTTACCTTAGCAATAATAATAGAATGCTGATTAATAATTAAAAAGTTAATACAAAATAAAATAACAAGTAATTGATTATCCATAACGAAGACCACAAGACTCATGAAGAGGCCCCGTGTTCAGATACCACCCCTCCGTAAGGAAGACGGCACCTGTGCACGCAGTCAACAAGAAAAAGCCGAAATATACGCTCAGCATCTTGAAAATGTATTTATTCCAAACATTATCGCCATTAGAAATTGCTAAAGAAATAGACAACAACTCAAACCCAAAAAAATCACCAGGCTATCATGATATTAGTCCAAAAATACTGAAAGAACTTCCAAAGAAGGCTATCATTTATCTTACACACATATACAACGCTATTTTGTACACAGAATACATTACAGAACAATGGAAACGGGCACAAGTTATCATGCCGCTCAAACCTGGAAAACCACCTGAAAATATTGTATTATACCGACCGATATCACTCCTTCCAAGTCTATCTAAACTTTTAGAGAAACTTCTGCTTAAACGCCTAAAACCGATTGAGGAAAAAAATCTTAAACCAGAACATCAGTTTGGATTTTGCAACAAACATTCAACAATCGATCAAGTACATTGAGTTACTAATGTGATAAGTAAATTTCTTAAAGAAAAAAAGTACTGCTCTGGAGTATTCCCTGACGTAGCCCAGGCCTTAGACAAAGTCTAGCACAAAGGATTCCTCATCAAACTGCGTGATCAACTGCCACGTACCTTGTGTACACTTTTTGAATCATACTTGACCGACCGTGAATTTTGAGTCATATTCAAAGAAGCGATAACCGAATAGAAAGATATATCAGCGAGAGTACCGCAAGGTAGTGTTTTAGGACATATCCTGTATTTCTCTATACGGCCGACAAAAAATTAGAAAACTTTATTGGTCAGTCGGACCTCACTCCGAGTTGACTATCGAAAACAAATGTCTACTGTATGTAGCGAGAATAAAACTGATCTGGATATATGGCATTCAATTGTGGGGTTGTGCCAGTAAGTCTAACATCGATGTAATACAACGCTGTCAAAACATTGCTCTTCGGACCATCACTGCAGCCTACCGGTTCGAAAGAAACAACACAATTCACCGTGATATGATGCTGCCTACAATAGCTGACGAAATCCAAAGGTTTGCTCGCAAACACGAGATGAGGCTAGATCACCATGTCAATTCATTGGCCATCCAACTATTAGATAACTCCAAGGATATCAGACGTCTTAAGCGTCTGAAACCATACAACTTAGTTTAAGATTTTAGATTAAGGCAGGAGGCACTTCATTAGAAGTGACTCAACGTGTAATATATATATAATTTATATCTATATGTAAAATATGTATAATTTTCAAACATATTTATAAAGACCTTTGGATCGTTTAAATAATACGTAGCCTCAGGGCATTTAATAAAATAAAAAAAAAAGTATTTGATATTAATGTTGGAATTAAAAAACAAGTTAAAATGTATTTTAGTAAGAATTTTCTACATATTACCTTTTAAATTATTTTTTTCTGACAGTGACTGTTCAGCAGCTTCATTTTCTATTGGGCTTATAAATTGATTTTCACATGTACTCAATACAGGCACCTCTTTAATTGACATAGGCAAAGCTAATGATTTGAAAAAATAATTTTAATTTTATATTAATATATAGATTTTAAATACAATTTTATTATGAAAAAGAAATATAACATCAGAGAAAGATTATTTAAAAGAACATTCCCAAGTCATTATCTTGGATTAACTGATTTAAGAGGGGAAATTACTATTTTAAGCATGTATAACCAACCAGAATAAGTAAGTTTTATATTTTCTGTGGTCATTAAGGATAGATTATTGAAAATTAATATGGAATTAATTAATATCAAAATGTTTAAATCAATAATTACATATTGCAGTTGCAACCTCACATTATTAAATATAAATATATAATATATTATAATATAAACAAAAAGGAATTGTGGTTATGAACTAGTGTTTTTACTGTATGGGTTTGTTTTATTCTAATTTATTATTAAAACCTTCATTTTTATATTAAAACGTAAGAAGATTATAATATTATACATTTTTTCTTTTAAAAAAAAAAGTTTAAAGTTATTATATTATATTGCAAAATAAAACCTTGTATTTACCTAAGCAATAATAAGAGAATGCTGATTAATAATTAAAAAGTTAATACAAAATAAAATGACAAGTAATTAATTTTCTTCTTACCAATATCTAAAAATAATGATGGAACAGCGTCTGGTTTTAATCTGTTCTTTGATTCACTATTCTTAAAACAATCAAGTTCAAAATGAATACTACAAACTCTTGTACCGCTTATTACTATTTTAGCAGGATCTCTTTTTAATCCGCATTTTTCCATCCACTTTTCTCTCAGCGTCAAATCCTTAGGATAGCCGAAGAGACTAACATCCTTTGAAAGCCTGTTCGAGCAATTTTTAATGGAACATCGTAATCCAGGCCTTAAATAACGGTCCTTTAAAATTTAAACACAAAATTCATATAAATAAAATATATTAATATTAAAAACAGCTAGGTTGCCAATTATAAAGTATAAATTAAAATATAATACGAGCTAAATACATATTGTATTGATATAACATTCAATTGTCTAGTTTGTATAGTCTATATATTTAGCATAGTCTAAGACTATTTTTTGTTAAAACTAGAGTCTAAGGATCCTTCCATGTCTTTGTAACCAAAATAATGAAGTATAGAGGGTACTGGTTTTGAATAACAGAATCAAAATACTACTCATGGTAACACTTGATAACCTTTCCGAAACATTGCAATGTTGTTCAGGCATAAGCTAAGAACAATTATTGATATTTACAATCAGTGATTATTAGTACCATGTTGGCTGTACAGTATATGATGCAAAACAAATTGTGTCACATATTTATTTGTATATTATGATATAATGAACAGCTTACAAGATGATTATTTCCTTAAAGTAAATAGACACACACCTTTATTTGAGCGTTATTAGTTGACCATTTTGATTTTATATGTTACAAAATATTAGTTTATATTATGTATGCATTAAAGTATATCAAAAATGTTCAGTTGCTATTTTAAAATAGAAATTCATACTGTCATGTACAAGGCTAGTGAATTCATGCATTTGCATATTAATCTTGCTAAGTCGTATTTAATGCTAGGTAACAAAGAAATTCATATCAAAGTATTGTGGTTAAGTATGTGAAATTTTATGTTGCATATTTTTGCATATTTAGAGGTTTATTAACTATTTGGCATATTTATGATGCGTTTTTCTATTTAGAGCAGATAAAGCGAGTACAAATGTACGTATACGAACGTATAGGTATTTAGCCCGCATTAAGCAATTAGTAGAAAACATGTGATATGAAATAGTTTTTACTCTTATCTTCTTGATACTTTTACAGTGGTTCATTCTAGACTATATTTCAGTTGTTATTGTGACATATGTGTACAAACGTTCGTTCAGTTAAATAATATATTTGTTGTGTTATACATTGTATTTTTATTTTTTAATCTACATATTTTTAGGTTTTTAGTGCATATAAATGCATATTTCTGAACTTTTAAAGGCATATTTTAATAGCTTTTAGTGCATACTTATTTAGGCATTTTTTAGAGCATGAACTTACTAGCTCTTAGTATGATTATGACCCTATGACTCTTGTGTAATGAAAGGGAATAATTATGTAATCTATATATCGACTGCTGCAACAAAAACTGTCGTAGCTCAGTTTTACACAACTATTTTTTCAATCTCGTTTATAATTTTTCTAAATTACCAACGAAACTGATAATAGATAAATCAACCAAAGACTTTCTGTACAATAAGATGTAGTTACGGCGACTTCGTTGGAAATTCAGAAAAAAAGCAGGACTGGTTTACTTTTCACAAAAGACCTTGACACTATAGCTAAATGCTTAAATGAATCACACAGATTAATTATAGTAGATATTTCCTAACAATACACTTGTAGCGGCTAAAAAATATACCCCGAGATATTTTACAAAAAGATTAAACACATTGGTGGTCAAACTACTAACTATTTTATAAATATAAATGGACAAGAACAATACTGATGTCTAATTAGAAGTACTACAGAAGAGAAACCAGGATTTTGAAGAACAATGTCCTACATATTCAATAAGGAAAGCATGGAAAATCATAAAAAAGATAAAGATATTAGACTGTATTGAACATGTTTTTTTTTAAATATTAATACTTATTTACTGACCCGCATATTTGTATTACACATATCCTCATTGTTTCTAGTAAGACTTTCAGTTGCCTGTCCTGATGATTTAAAATTATTTACAACAGCATTTTCAATATTTTCCTCTCTGTAAAATTCAGATTCTATGTAATCACTTTCATCATAATAAGCCGATTTTTAAAATTTAATTATAGAAATCCAAAAATATTACTTAGAACGAAAACCATTTCGATCATAAGGTTGGGGAATAGCATTTGAATATAATTGCTTTTGTCCTGGCTTATAGTTTTCTTCTAAAAAATGATCACTACATATACGTTGCCAATCATAACAACGATCAATTCCAAAAACTTTAAGCCATTCTCTTCTTATGTATGCATCCTTAGGAATTCTTTATTCAAAACAAATATCAATGAATACAATAAATTGTTAATGTTAATTAGGAATTCAAAGTAAAAATTACTAAGCTAAGCCGGTTCAAAATGTTTGCACTGTATCCCACACCAGGATAATGAACCATGTCAATAATATGATTCAAAAATTCATGTGCGTTTTTTCACACAGTTTGAGCGAGTAAATTTCTAGA
>NC_042493.1:108670356-108676841 GCF_005508785.2 Acyrthosiphon pisum
AAAATTCATGTGCGTTTTTTCACACAGTTTGAGCGAGTAAATTTCTAGAACCAATTGATACTCACCCATGATACATAACCCCCGGACGACTGACCCGGGTTTTATTAGTTTTATTGCCACACACTATACACTTATGCATTTTTTAAAAGGTAGATTATCAGTACACAGTTATCTGTATTGTGTAATCAAAAAAGAGAACTCGATCAACGGACGTGGGTAGTCTTGATCACTCAGTCTTGGAATGTATACGACACCTGTATTCCAGTCTCCTATAGACCAATGATTGTGTCTTGAGGTGTAAGTTTTCTCATGGTAGTTAATCTGCAGAATAGTTGGGTGGTTAGGCATCGCGTGTCGTATTTTATAAAGGCATAGAATGCTTTAAGTATAATACGTACCTAATATGTATACTGCAATCTCGCCGAGTACTGTACAAAGCACATGAATGAAACCAAGAAAAACATAACTTTTTGATTTCACAGTCACAAATCTGATGATATATTATTTGTATCATTAAATATTAATGCTTTAAAAGCGCCTATGTATTATTGTAGTCAGACAAACACACAGGGTAAAAAAATAATAATATTAATCTTTATAACCTAATAACTACGACGAAAACAAAAGACGACCGACTAGTGATGCGTGAACTCCTGTAATCACGGTCCTTGATTATAAATCACCAATCAGTAACGAGCATTGACCTATATGATAACTATATGTTATCATAACTATGTTATCGTAACCGTCTAGCTTCTTGTCATGAAAGTCGGCCGCCATTTGCAAAGTGGGCTTTGTTTACAAAATAATATTATCATAGTATAATAAATGCGTATAAATAAATGTAAAATAAATGTAATCATTCTACATTGCCTGGTATAGGTATAGATGGCAGCCGATTTCAACATTGGTCACAACTGTAGTATCAGTCCTGTAAAGAATACTTTTAAAAAGTACTTGAGTAAATACTCAAATACATTTTTTTTTAAGTATTTAAGATACTACTCAAATACTTTAATTGTATAGTATTTCAAATACTACTTAAATACTTTGAAAAAGTATTTGGAATATTTTTCAAATACTTTTGGTTTTTAAAGTGGGTTTCTAATTATCGTAATATAAACACATAGGTAGTAGGTAATCTAATAGTTATCTAATAGTTTTAAAAGGAATATTGTTATTCAATATTCAATAACTTTTTTTACAAATCTGGTTTTTACAAATCTTCGGGCTTCGGCTAACACAGAAATACAGAATATTAAATAAAACTATTATTCTATTATTGTAGTTGACAATAATATTTTTCCAACCAATTATTTCGAATAAAAATAAAATGTTCGATATAAAAAAACAAAGTATCCAATACCAAAAAGTATTTAATACAAAAAAAAGTATTTAAAATACCATTCAAAATAATTCATGCTGAAAGTATTTAAAAAGTTATTCAATACTTAAAAAAGTATTTGAATACTTTTACTCAAATACTTTTACTTAAATACTTTACAGGACTGTGTAGTATAAAGACGGCTATCTAGCTGTTGTATATAATATCTATGAGCATCACACATTTACCCGAGAAAAATTACACACGAACAATATTATATTACGCAGGAATGAATAAATCGGTAAAGTATTTGGCTGAATAAAAAATATCGGGAATGTATTACGTACACACGGACTTGGGTAAGAATATGGTAATTATTATGTGGGTAGGTTCGCTTTGCCGAATTATTTGTTTGGCCATCTGTCGAATTAAAAGGATGCCGATTCCATTTAGGCCAGAGTTGGTGGAGAAAAATTCAAGCTCTAGGTTTGAGTGACGAATATAATCTAAATTCATAAATAAGCAATTACTTACCTAAAAATATTTTTTTTTTTTTTAAATTGAAAATGTAGAAAACAGCTGTTATACCGATTATATAGAAGGTATCAAATTTTATTAATTTCAAATCAAAATCAAATTATTAGTAAAATAGAAACATTTTCAGATCATATTTTAAACACATATAATATTATAACACCCGATTGTGACTTTCCTCCTCCTTTATAAACAATGTTTTCAGGTTCAATATTACACGGTCAACAAATAGCTATATAATGAAGCTTTCCATTCAAAATTTAACGGTATGATTTATTCTGCTCGTCCAAATATCTACTAATTTATTGGTGTAGGTACTTAAAAACGTACAAAAAGATAGGTTCTTACATATACATTCGCAGCAGTAGTCAACGAAAGAAAATAAGACATGAAATATTATGTGAAAAACAAGAGTTTTTAAGAAAACAAATGATTAAATACGACGTGAACGAAACAACACGTTTTGATTATGTTTAAACTGTATCGTTCAAATGTTTACCAAGCCATAATTAATAATATTTCAATAACATGTAAGTATGTAACTTACATGCCTCCATAATTATTTATAACTTATATTTTTTTTTAAATTTTTTACTTATTCTTTTACTTTTATATTTAACGACGAAAACAATATTTTTGATGTACATAATTACGAAACGATAAAATATAATATTTTTAACCTACCTTTAGCAATATAATATTTAATATTGCTATCATGACAGTCCTAAGTCTATATTAAATGGGAAGGAAAAAAATGTATTTACATCGGACGCAATTAGTATATAGTTGTTGAATATAATCGGGACACAATTCGTATGAAAAAGGGATCTTGAAACGCAATTCGTTTGCTGCGAAGAAAATATTATACGGGAATGTAAGTAATAAAAAACCTTACAAAATAACATACCTATACCTATATTGCCACATTGAAACTTTACTGGAATTAAATGCACCAAATTCATAATATATGTAGGTAGTATAGGTACTCAATTAGGTGTCTGCCTAATTAAACAGGTAGGGAGGCACTTGATAAGATCACTTATTACCTACCTTCAGTGATGGGAAAGTTCTTTCTAAAAATGGATTAGTTCAAGTTCAAGATATTAAATATGAATTAGGTACCTACCTAGTTCAAATTCTAGTTCATAGTTTTTAGAATAAACTAGTCTAAATTCTAGTTTATCAAGCACTAGTTCAAATTCTAGTTCAGTAGTTCATAGTTTTTAAAATGATCAAAAATTATAAAAATTACTTAAAAAGCATACTTAAGTTGGAAAAAATAAAATACGTGAAAAATCGTGTGACTGCCGACTATGCGTCGAAACCGATACGCGACTCTGCAACATACTTTACCCTATGAACTAATTAGAAATTTAAAATAATAATTATTGAGTACTTAATGGTCAAAAAAATTTTGAGTAATAAACGAAAACAAAATCATAAATAAAATTAATTTTGATTGCGTAATACAAATAGTTTTATATTTTTACAATCACCCTGTATTCTGTGGAACACGCTGTATGCACCATAAAATAATTGGTATGAACGTGTTAGTCTTGGAATGTTAATAATTATTATATTATATTTATTACACTTTATTGTATTACCTATCTCAAGTTACAACAGAATTATAATAATATACAATAAATGGTATACCTACTATTCTTTTTCGGCGATCAAATTGTGATTTCAGGGCAAAAATAAATATCCAAACTAAAAATAAACAAAATTAAAAACAATAATTATATCTTTTGATTCTTGAGAAGGAACCTGATCGGCTACAAAACATTTTAAAACGTTATCCTGTTGCCTGTTTAATGAAAATTAAATTGCCAATAAGCGAACCCAAAACGTTCAAAATCATAATAAGAACTTAGTTCACATCCAAGTTCATTTCTTGAAAATCGAACTCGTTCGTGTCAAGTTCACACAATATGAACGCGTTCTTTCCCATCACTGCCTACCTTATTCAGCCGCTTGTCGAGTGTGATACTCTGTTAAAATAATATTTTATACTTACCTACCTATCAAGTACCAGCTACACGGTATTACATTATAGGTAGGTACTATAGGTCGAATAGGGCCAACTTGGGGCAAAAATATTATTTTATAATTTCATCTCCATAACGGTTTCTTGTCATATCTTAACATTTATTACTTATCACTTTGGTAGGCAGTGACGCGGCATCAAATTTTAACTGATTAAATAGGTAGGTACCTTAGTAGGCACCCCGGCACTCGAGATGATCACTTATTAGTTATTACTAGGGCTAGGATTTATATGCAACAGCATGTTTTTTTGCTACTTCTGATTATTGATTTTGTCAGTAATGTCCACGAATCACCTCATGATGAGATAAATGGTGGTATTTTTATTTTGCATGTTTTTGATATTTTGGATAAAATGCATATTATTGCAAATATTGAATAAAATTAATATTATTGCATATTTCGATTATAAGAATGTAAAAAATGCATGTTTTATAGAATATTTCGTAGAACTTCGTTTTTTTGTCAAATATAAATTTTATTTCATGTAACACGCACGTAGTTAATGTAAATTAAACATTTTATTTCTAAATCATTTTATTTTATTTTATTTCTAAATTATATTATTTTAAGACAAACAGCCTTCATCATTGTATTTTAATAAATAAATATTTTTTTTGTAACTATATTTTAGTGTTTATCTTATAAAAAATTAAATGTATATTTTTGCATATTTTGGTATATAAAATGCATATTTTACAATTTTGTATTGCATATCAATCCTAGTCCTGGTTATTACCTACCTACTAATTTTCAAATACCTACCTAGGTACTTGCAAATTGGTATTTCTTTTTATTTCATATATATTAAATATATTTTATAACACCTATATTTACACGTAAATATTGCAATGCCGTATTCAATGCTGACAATGCTAGGTCATATACAATCTGTTTCAAGTCGTCAAAATTAAATATATAAAATTTAATTTTGCGTATTCGATACAGGTAATTAACTAATTATAAAGTAGGTAGGTACATAATCACAATTTTTAAATTAATGAAGTCAGTGAAGCTGAACTCATTATCCTACTTTTTTATTTATACGTTTATCATTCGTCTTAAAAGAAAATTATGCAATAAACGATATTTTATTTAGGCACACAATATTAAAATAATATTGTATACCTATACCTACCAGTTACACAATATTACAGTACAGATACCAGGTATCGACGAATGGGCCAACCTGGGCAAAAATATTATCTTATAGTTTCACCACCATAATGGTCTCTTGTCAATTAATTTATGTGAAACAAATTTCGTGTTCTTATGTTAACAATATTTAAAAGGGCTTTGGTAAGTAACCTAGGTCGCAGCATCGAATTTTAAACGTAACTATTTATTGTTATTAATTCATTTTACGTTTAATATCTATCGTTTTGCTAACGTCCGAAAACCTTACACTAATACTAATCGAATGAGATATTTTTATATAAATTTATATGTAATAAAAAATATGTTTGGATTTTCTACTCTATATTATAAATTATTATAATCCTGCATACATTTCTGTAAATTACGTTTTGCATGTATCTAAATGCATTTTTAGTTCAACTTGGGTCTTGGGCCACTATTATTAAACCATGGTCTAAATTATAACTAGGATTTAAACAAGACTAACCTTAATACAATTTAGTCTAAATAGTACGTATATAGTTATATTTTAGATTCTGAGTGGAGCGATAAATGTATTGATTTCACAATGTGTGTATTTTTTTTTAATTATTAATTTTCTTTTGTATGTCTGTCACCACCGTTTCTGTAACCAAAAAATCTCAAAAATATAAAAACGCCGTTTTTTTTTATAGTTATTTTATGTTTTGGGAGGAAATTACACATTAAATAACCAAGAATAAATTTTAGTTATAGGCTACCTTATTAATAATAAGTAATAAGTAATAACAATATAAATATAATAGGTAGGTATAAAATTTCCACACTGTCAAACCAACACCGCTCAAAATCGTTTTTCAAATATATTGATATTAAATCATTGAATTCAAATTTGATACCATCCATTATACAATGACCCACTTGTAACCTACTGTAAACATAGGTGTGCGCAGACCTCTGAGTCAGGTATGACTAAATTCAATCTGATCACCCAAACACTTGTCGTGGTCACACAAGAAAAAAATTATAGACATTATCACTACAAACTTTTAAGTGACCCCTTTGTTGGTTTATGGAAAATGTAAACAATCAGTTTTCATTATTTCGCACATACAAAATTCATCAATATTGATTCAACATTTTAATCAAATATAATCTAATAAAACAATTTATTCAAAAACGTTCAAAATATAATGTATAATATTAAAAATTTTCAACTAACGTTAATAGGTATTTCTTTATCGTTATAAATTATTCATGGTAAATCGAATTTAGGGCTATTAGTTTATGAGATATAAATATAAAAATTTAGATGAGCCGAGTAGTGGACTTAAATTTCACCGGGTAACACCGTACCATTCAACTATCCGCTCATCTAAACTTTAAATACTTATAACGCATAGACTACTCGCTCTAAATATAGATTAAAATAAGAATCGCACCGTTGACGATAGATTAATAT
>NC_042493.1:108679979-108680598 GCF_005508785.2 Acyrthosiphon pisum
ATAATTATAAGTGATTTTTTCAAGATGTGATTTTCTGTTTTTACCATCAACGACTTGGAGACTGATTAGCGATTTTTTATTCATTGTACCTACACCGTTATCTATCAAATATAAAACATCAAATGTATTATTTATAGTATTTTACTCCACACTCAAGCTGTAATTTTTATGGAGGATATTTTTTATTTTTTGTTTTCCATAACATTTCATAATATTATTTCAATCACAAAATATTTATCTTCATTTCTTCTCCGTACTTATTACAATCATTGCAGTTTTATACTTTGGCTGAATTAACTGATCCACAAGTCTTAACTCTGCTGCAGGCTTGGTTTACTTCTAAATTTGACTTACACATCGAGATGTGAAATCGTTTTGCACCGTCAAGCAAAATTTTTTGCACATTTTCTATTAATCCTTTACAAGGACAAATGCATGGTTTATTTTCTTTTACTTCTTGGCTCCTGGTAAATATTATCATCTTTGAATGACTTTATATTAAGTAACATTATTATTTTTATTCATTCAGCTTAAAATTAAAATTGTTCATTCACTCGTATGTATGGTGTGTGTATTCAGTTACACAGTGAAGCAGGGCCTTCCTTAGAGGGGGGTGTAG
>NC_042493.1:108682648-108687471 GCF_005508785.2 Acyrthosiphon pisum
TTGGTTTGATTTTATGACAATTTGATTGACTTGCATTGTTTCGGGTCCGTGACACGTTAACTTCAAACGCACAAACATATCCCCAATGGTCTGACTACCATCCATATTTATCACTTCGTAGGTATACGTTTTCGACAATATGCGCATATGGATCATAACCTTTTTCATAAAAATGGTTACATATTGCACCAGTAAACCCCAACGAACTGCTGATCATGACGGACACAGTGCCTAATTGTATTTGACTGTCTTAATTTAGTGACCATACATTAAAAAAAAAAGTAAATAAAAATGAATTGTTCAAATATTTACAGCAGCTTATTTAAAAACACAGATAAAAGTATTTACCTTCATTCATATGAAGCCATCGTTGTTTAAAACATTTATTATAATATTTTATGCACATACTTCCTACATAGGTACCTTTACAGATGTTAATATTATGTATTCAAAAAAAGAAAAAAAAAATTTATTTATTATTACACATTTTATAAATTTCATTAGCATATAATTACCGTTAAATTTTAGGAAGCATAATAACATCCGAGATTCTAATAATATTAATTAATGTAGCATTTATTTATCTTAGTGCCTACATAAAGTGTTGTGAAGCTATTATTCGGTTTCACTGTTCTTTATATCGAAGTATTAAAGTATTTAAAGTATAATTGATTTACTTTTGAACCAGATTCATCTAAAACCTCTTCGTTATTTGCATTGTAGTTTTCCGATTCTTCATTAAATCCCGTAAAATTAACTTAAAATTAACTTAAGTTAAAAATTAACCAATGAAAATTTCAAACTCATAACCGTCTATTCGATCACTCTCTAGTATACTAAAAGCCATTTTTAAAATAATAATAATATTATAAATTTAAAATGTAATTTATACATTTTTTATTATACGTAACATTATTATTTTTAAATCATTATTGTAGCCAGATATAATCAAAAACATGATAAACGTAAGATGTAATATTATATAATTTTAAATAATATAGTATAGTATAGTATATAATATGTAAATATATTATGTATTATAATATATTTACTGGAGACGAAAACCAGTACCTATCTACTATACATTTATACATAGGTACTAGTGGTACTACAACACTCAAATTTAAAAAATAAAATATTAAATTAAAATACTCTAAAAATGAAACTTCGTTACTAGGCATTTAAAACTGATGAGTGATGAGAGTCTTATTTAGACCTCTAAGAACCATGAACTTAAGAAATAAGTACCAATCAAAATATTGAATTGTTGTTTTATAATTTTATTTATAATGTTATACTAGGGTACCTATATTGTTTGAGTTGTATACCGACAATCGATATCAATTTTTATCAATAAAATCAGTATATGATATATCATTGCTTTAATTGGGCAATAGCAATAGAATATTAAGTACGAACCGAAGCACAAGTAATAAATAATATATTTTGGTTAAATAGTTTAAATACTGTTATAGATTTATGCCAACGAATAATAACATATTAATATCTATATCAATAATTCAATAATTTTGTCATTTGTAATTAATAATTATATATATATAGCTTAAGCTGGTGTGTACCTTCAGTGTAACTATGTACCTGGAGTTGACTTAAATGTTATTACTTATTACATTTTAATTTAAATCCATTTATATAACGTAATAGTATATTTAAATTCCTAAATAGTAAATAATAATTGATATCTATTAGATTAAATATATAGGCAGGTATTATGCAATAATATATATTATTTTAAATGGGGATTGTTTAAATGGAAATTTTGATAAATTATTTGAACAAAATAATTTTATCGAAATTTTAAGTATACATACGCTTATAAAAAAATAATTGTGACCTTATATTTTAGATTGATTTTAGTTATTTTTGTAAAAACAATTTATGAGGAACGTTGTATTAAATGTTCGAGTTTTTTGATTTACAAA
Organism: Acyrthosiphon pisum; assembly: GCF_005508785.2. Lineage (NCBI taxonomy): Eukaryota > Metazoa > Arthropoda > Insecta > Hemiptera > Aphididae > Acyrthosiphon > Acyrthosiphon pisum. The sequence continues at coordinate 108,684,592 of NC_042493.1, forward strand.
CAAAAATTCATAAATTGGAAAAAAACTAAAAAAAACTTGAAACTCATATAATAGTTAGAAAATAATAGTATAACTAATACAATTAGTTAATATTAATTGCTCTATCACTTGTAAAAACAATAAAATAGTATGTGCTTTGTGATCATAGATTTTTGCTTTGCCCCACCAACACCGGTTTATATCTCTGCGGGCGCCCCTGCAAAGAGTAAAACTCCTCACGCTTATGAAATTAAAATCTTTTTCAGCCTTATCAAAAATTAGATACCTAGTCCCAAGTTTGCCTTCTCTTAAAAGTAATCCTGGTGCATCCCCTGATTTTAATAGAACTAAATACTGAAATCAAAGCAATAATTTTCAAGAAAATTATGTAGAGAAAACATACCTAATTGTTACACAGTATAGCTAGTAAGTAGATACACTGTTATATAGTTTTTAATTTAATATATATTTCAACAGAAAACAGATTATTTGTCTGAAAACTTAAATAGTTGAATATATATTAATAAATAAATCGATGACAAACTAATTCTATTTTACTGATCATATTTTTTAAAAAAGTTCAAAAAAAAAATATTAAAATTTCATGAAAATCGCCCAAGTTAGGGTTAATTATTATTGTGAATTTCTAAGAATAATATAAATGTTACCTATGCATACGGCGCGGCATTAGCAAAATACAGTTCGCATTTTCATTATTAGGTACAATCATGCTGATTTTTCGGCTAAAATTAAAAATAATAATTAGCCCTAACTTGGGTGATTTTCATTAAATTTTAATATTTTTTTTTTTTTTGAACTGTTTTAAAAAATATGATCAACAAAATGGTTATCTTGGAAATTTAATAAATTTATTTTCCTAAAAAAATGTTTGATAATTTTTGAATTTTTGAAAAAAAAAATCGAATATTATGTTATTCAATCAGAATTTCCATACTTATTACTGTAAAAAAATTGCATTTAAATATATTGATTTTCCACGGAGATACTAATGGTGATACGGGACTTCTGGGACACACTGTATATTATACGAGAGTTGTGGCGATTAAGGTAAACGTATAAGAATTATTTAAATTATAGCATAACATATTATAGTTTGAAAAAATAACAGTTAGAGTATAATAATTCCTTTGTACATAGCCTTATTATATAGGTACATTCGATAAACCTTCTTTACAACTTAAACTAGGAATTAATTTTTGAAAGACATTTGGTATTTTAGGATTGTTTTTGATTTTCATAATTAAGATTTTTAATTGAAATCACAAACAAAATAAAAATAATTGCATTCAGATAAAAAAAATACGTACGTAATTAAAATAGTTAACCTTTTTTTATTACTAATAACTAATAAGTAATAACCTTGTGCTTTTTTTGTTTTGGTTTCAGTACAATGTCTGTAGGGAAACTGTTGATAGTTAGTTAAATACATTTTCTGGTGTAGAATTATTAAATAAAGTAAATAATTCCGATGATTATTCCCATATGGCAGGGATGGCGAACCTATGTCACGCGTGTCACAGAGTTAACCTAACCTAACCCAAGTGTCTAGAATGGCCGTCCGGCAGGTAAGTATGTGATTTACCGCTTAATTGAAACTAAAAAAAATTTTTTTCTCCGTAAGTATCGATTTCTCGACACTATATTTTGTTCAAGGCAATTTTTACTGATGAAGCAAAACAACAGCTTAAAACTTTCAAATTTACTGTGAATGACTTTCACCCGTACAGCATGGAAAGGGATGATTGGTACCTTACTACTGTAGGCCGTACATTTTCACCAGATGAACAAACCCTTAGAGACATGGATCACGTTGTTATCAAGTACGATTTCCCCGTTTATCCTACTTCAAAACAAACCAATCCAGTAAATCCACGCATACGACCTATATGCGAGAACTATGCGGAGGTCTCTCCTCCAAGGAGACGTCGCAGGATATATGACGATAATTTATGCGTCCAAGAACAAGTCAATGCTGATGAACGCAATATATTGCCAAATAACAATATGGAGCTCACCGAAAATGATATATTTGAAAACGCCTGTGCCAACGATCACAAGGATCATTGTTTGTGGTCGGGGAAGGCGTGAATGCTATCACTAGATTTGACCCCTACTTAGCAGGATGCATAACGAAGATAGTGGGTGATGATATTTTCGCAAAATTTCCTTTCGGAAGACTTGACCGGTACGAATATAAATATCCTAAAGGTTCAATACTGCGATATACAACTCAATTTCCAAATGGAAAATTTAAACCGATAAAACTCTTAAAAAGCAGACCAGCGGAGAGTCAAAAGAAAAAAAAGGTGGGTAAGTGGATTTCGCTCTGCTGTACAGTAGGTTACAAGTGGGTCACTGTATAATGGATGGTATTAAATTTGAATTCAATGATATAATATCATTGTATAAGAAAAACGATTCTGAGCGGAGCTGACGGTATGTCAGTCTAGGTATAAGACATAATATTATATTATAGTCTATATAGTATTTAAAAAAAATTGACCTATAATAAATTCCAAATTAATCATATCATAATATCTATTAGGTACTTATAACACGTTATACATCAACAAAAAACCGTGGTACTATCATAGATATATAATAGTATACTTTAGAAGTTTCAAGTACCCACGAATAATATTATACAATCACAACAAAATAACTAAAATAGTTATCCTAGGTTATTAATATGTAATTTCGTCCAAATTTGTACTTAAAATGACTATAAAAATAAACTGTGCTTATGTATTTTTTAGATTTTTTGGTTTCAGAATTAACTACTTCGTGGAATCTTGTTTTAAATTTTCAATCTTTACATACAAAAATTGAACATTTTATAAATTTTTAACTACAAAATAATTTTTCAAATTAAAATTTGAT
>NC_042493.1:108687521-108696569 GCF_005508785.2 Acyrthosiphon pisum
TAGTGAAGACATTATCAATTTGTTTTAGTAGTCACATAAATTAATTTTCCGAAAAATCGCTTAAGTCCGTAAGATTTATTAAAAAATAACCTCTACACTACAGAAATGCATTTCTTACATCTAGTTACATATATTGTTCGAGAACTCATAGCAGAAACTCTGGGAAAACCGGTCAGAGATGTTTTGCCTCAAGACTTATTTTGGTACGCGACCTACCTTCGTTCTGAGCATCGTGGAGGTTTCGCTAACAGCTTTCGTGAAATTTTTGACATTTTATTTCGACAACCACCAAAATCCGACGAAGTTAAGGATTTCGTCAGCTGCTGGATAAGAACAACTAATCCTTTGGTCAATGTAATGCTACAAAATTAATCAATTTTCTTATAATTGTGTATAAACTTTTTGTCTGTAGGCGTTATTTAATGACATTTATAAGTCAAAGTTCAAAAGCAATAAGTTTTCGTGCAACAATTTTCATTGCTACAACTTGAAACGAAATCACTGGTATCTGTCTGCAGAACAACGGGCGTTTAACCCCTCACAGAGTACATTGGATGATATAGATTTAGTTTTTGCAACGTGACTACCCCATATTTCCGGTCGCAGTTAAACCGGCACCTCATTGCCCACGGCCGAAGAGGGTATGCGAGGAGTACAATCAGTTATCACCACCACGTAGGGTACGGCAGAAATACTGTCCCTGTGTACATGAACAATTGCCGCCAGAACACGATTTGGTGTCCAATGAAGAAACAGAAGAAGAACAAGAAGAAAATGCTAGCCCACCTGTCGAACCGAACCACGTTTTTGTGGTAGGGGAGGCGGTCAATGTCATTGGACAGAATGAACCATATTTAGCAGCGTACATATCAAAGATTGACGGTAGTGATGTGTACGTGAAATTTCCGTTCGGGCAGCACAAACACTATGAATATAAATATAGTGTTGAAACGACCCTCCCTTTCCAAACACAATATCCGTAATGGCAGATATACCCCTTTACCATACAAAGGGACGAAATCGGCAGTGTATCGGAGAAACAAGATTAAAACTTGTGAAGACAGACTGAACAAATATTTTAACGAGGGTAATACTGAAACGTAGACGTAAAGAAATGTAAACTAGGTAAGGTAAAACAGTGGATTAAGGCTAATGGCGAAACCACTATAAAAAAAACGCGCCATGGGGATATTAGCCATGGCGCGTTTTTTCTGGGTGGTGTGCAAATTTAGCTGGTCAAATCGTGATGTACGTGGAAAGTTACCGAAAAGCGTAGGTAATGTACTAACCTAACTTCATAACCTCGCAATTCTTTTTTCCAGATATAAGTCCTGGACGCCGTAATTCTTAGTTGTTAACTTTGAAACTCTTACACCAAGTAGCCGACGTGTATACCAATCGATAGATATGCTATTTATAAAGGTGGTACAAAAATTGTATTTTTGGTGACGGTTCAAAGTGGAAATATTGTACCGGTGTAATGTGCTCAATAAATCCCACTTTGGAACATATCTGTTTTTGTGTAAATCGTAGGTACTCGCCTTTAGACGGTCATAGTAACTCGAGTTTTGCACTTAGAGCTCTACAAGTGGCATGGTTGCATTCGGGGGGACCTAAGCTATCTGAGATTTGCATTGAAAAAATTCCCAAGTGTCTAGAACGGCCGTCCGGCAGGTAAGTATGCGATTTACCGCTGGGCTGCCATGCAATCTAGCGGTAAGTCGTAAATATTCGTATTCAGCCGGTCGTAGTAACTCGAGTTTTGCACTTAGAGCTCTACAAGTAGTATGGTTGCATTTGGGGGGACCTAAGCTATCTGAACTTTGCATTGAAAAAATGCCCAAGTGTCTAGGACGGCCGTCCGGCAGGTAAGTATGTGATTTACCGCTTGATTGAAACTATAAAAAAATTTTTTTCTCCGTAAGTATCGATTTCTCGACACTCTATATTTTGTTCAAGGCAATTTTTACTGATGAAGCAAAACAACAGTTTAAAACTTTCAAATTTACTGTGAATGACTTTCACCCGTACAGCATGAAAAGGGATGATTGGTACCTTACTACTGTAGGCCGTACATTTTCACCAGATGAACAAACCCTCAGAGACATGGATCACGTTTTTATCAAGTACGATTTCCCCGTTTATCCTACTTCAAAACAAACCAATCCAGTAAATGCACGCATACGACCTATATGCGAGAACTATGCGGAGGTCTCTCCTCCAAGGAGACGTCGCAGGATATATGACGATAATTTATGCGTCCAAGAACAAGTCAATGCTGATGAACGCAATATATTGCCAAATGACAATACGGAGCTCACCGAAAATGATATGTTTGAAAACGCCTGTGCCGACGATCACAAGGATCATTTTTTGTGGTCGGGGAAGGCGTGATTGCTATCACTAGATTTGACTCCTACTTAGCAGGATACATAACGAAGATAGTGGGTGATGATATTTTCGTAAAATTTCCTTTCGGAAGACTTGGCCGGTACGAATATAAATATCCTAAAGGTTCAATACTGCGATACACAACTCAATTTCCAAATGGAAAATTTAAACCGATAAAACTCTTAAAAAGCAGACCAGTGAAGAGTCAAAAGAAAAAAAAGGTGGGTAAGTGGATTTCGCTCAACTGTACAGTAGGTTACAAGTGGGTCACTGTATAATAGTATACTTTAGAAGTTTCAAGTACCCACATATAATATTATACAATCACAACAAAATAACTAAAATAGTTATTCCAGGTTTTTTAATATGTAATTTCGTCCAAATTTGAACTTAAAATTACTATAAAAATATACTGTGCTTAAGTATTTCTTAGAATTTTTGGTAACAGAATTAAATATTTACGTGGAATCTTGTTTTAAATTTTTAATCCTTAGATATAAAAGTTGAACATTTTATAAATTTTTAACTACAATGATTGATAATTTTCGAGATTTTGATAAATGTTGTCAAAATTCGATCTTTAAATAATGCTTATAAAAAAAAATTGTGCCTATGTATTTTTAATATTTTTCAACTGATATTGTAACAATATATCAGGAGCTTTGTATTAAATTTATACACTTTTTGGCCCAATAGATAAAACTTTAATGATATTTATAGAAAAAAAAACTAAAAAAATTGAAAACTGAAAATGTCCGTAAACAGCTCAAAAAGAGTCAAAATATTTTGTATGGTGTATAGGAAATGCTAATATAAACATTCAGTAAAATTTTCATGTATCTACAGTTATTCGTTTTTGAATTACAACAAAATAAGGAAATCACTACATGAGAAATCGGGATGTGAATAACCAATGTTGTAAAAATTTGAATTTCAAACGATCATATAAATTTAATTTGACTTTCTTATAGATATTTTTTGTTTGATAAAGGTAGATAATCTTATAAGTAATCTTGTATTACATTTTCATATCTTAGATTTAAAAAGAAAATTTTTTATGAATTTCTAACTCGAAATAATTTGCAATTTTTCGTGATTTTTCCATATTTTGTCATTTTTTGAACTTTAAATGCTTATAAAAAAAAACTTTGACTAAGGATTTTTAGTATTTTTCATCTACCTTTGAAACAATATACTTGGAACTTTCTATTAAATTTTCAAGCTTTTTTGATCAACAAATAAAATTTTATTGATATTTTTAGAAAAAAAAACTAAAAAAAATGAAAACTGACAATGTCCGTAAAGAGCTCAAAATAAGCCAAAATATTTTGAAAATGTTATGGTGTATAGAAAATGCTAATATAAACATTCAGTCAAAATTTCATGTATCTACGGTCATTTTTTTAAAGTTACACCAAAAACCAAATTCAATTTTGTGAAAAATTGATTTTGCATAAAAATTCCCGTTTTTCCATAATTTTTCTTTGGTTTTTCTTGGCGCTTGTAAAAATTACTGGGAATTTTAAATTTTGACCTCCCCAATGCACCAACGATATTCACTTTCCAATCGAACAAGATACTGAAGTTGAAAATCGTAGCATTATTTTGACTACTTATCGTGTACACAGGCACAAAAGAAATATAAAAAAAAAACACACATCATTGTAAAATCAATACTTTCATCGTTCCACTCAGAATCTAAAAATTAAAAAGTATGAAAATAGATTAGCAAGACATTTTAACACACAGCATGATTAAGCCGCTTTCAGAAATTTCATCTTAATATCACATATTTAAATAATTAATTAATTTTAAAAGTAAAATGGTATAACACATAGCTTACACAAAGTAGTTGCATTTTTAACAATATTATAATAATATGTTAATGATCTAAATACATTAAAAACTTTTATAAAATTGATAATTGTATATTATTTTGTATCAAATATATTTTGGAACGTTTTTAGACTCCACTTTTTCACCTTCTCTTGCCAATTCTATTACGAAGGTATGAGCATGTTGACCAAGCTACTTTGGATTTGACTAAATGAGACTTTATTCCAAAAATTCTCTAATTTAGTCAAATCCAAAATAATTTAAATCATATCACTAAATGTTCTTTATTATTATCTTATAATAATACATCAATTACATTCTGTAGGCCTTATTGTAGGTTTATTAGGTATTATAGCTTATCTAAAAATCAATGTATCTGTTTTTTTTTTATATTAATAATTTAATACACATTATAACAATTATTAATCTTCATCACCTTTCATCACATATTTTTTGTCTTTGGTCACACAAAAATTCCATTCTCTACTAAAATAAAATAGAAAAAAAGAAATATATTAGTGGTACATGTGGATTGACGTTCACCGCATCTTACAAGAAGAGTCATCACCGCAAAAAAAATGTATTAACAACAATTTAACCAAAAAATATATATCACATTGTTTTAACAGCTTACTTTTTCCAGAACCATTGAAGCATAATCCACAACCTCTGAACTGGCAACCATTCATAAATCATAATAATTCAAATGAAACAGCAGTCACCGCCTCCGCACACGAGTGAATCATTGTTGCAGATGGAAATTATTGAGTATTCAGATATTGAGTACACCAAATAAGTGTAATGTTCCACATTACCCAATGGGTCTTACACATAAGCGCGTTTTTTTTATAAAGGTGGTATCGCCTAGAGCCATAATCCACCGTACCTACCATTGCACAGTTCATTGCTTTGTGTGCTGTAAAATAAAAATAGAAATTATAATATTTATAAGCGTTCAAATTATTTAAGTTTTAATATTACACCTTTTTTGGTTTGTGCCTGGTCTTTCTCCACGTGTTGCACCACACTCATCACACTCCACGAGTGGTGTATTTGAATGCGATGACATATGATAATTAAAATTTTTTTTGGCTTGAAATTTCTTTTGACACAGTGTGCATTCATATAACACATTTGTGTCTGAATGTTTCTGATTAATATGTGCTGTCAAAGTGTTTTTATGTCTGTATGCTTTTAAGCACAACTTACATTTAAATGATTGAACATTATTTGCATGTTTCTCTCTCATGTGACGCGTCAGGCCATCTTTACGTCTGAACCGGCCTTTACATGTGGGACATTCATGGAATCCAATTGCAGCGTGCAAAATCATATGCCTAATTGTATGAGACTTAAATTTAAACGCCCTGCCACAGTCGGACCATATACACGGTATTATCCCATCCGCATTTTTACTCAAACATAATTTGGGCGCTGCAGCGTTTGGATTGTACCCAGGCATTTCTAAAAAAAATAAATAATAAACAAAAAATAATTATTTAATAACAGTTAGTTAAAATGAAGAGGAAATTACGTATCGATTTGTTTGTACTTTGGGAATAATATAAATAAAAATTACTTTTCATAAGTTCTTTATGTATACGTCATACGTGTAACATAATTTTCGTCATTTTCATTGTTTTCATTACTATCAAAATCAGTTCACCATAACTCTTGTCACTTGTCAGTCACACTTTCATCACTACAGGTGCTTACTGAAGATTCAACGTCCTCGTCGATATTGACACCTTTACTACTGGTGGTTGCTGGAGCCTGTACGCCCAGTTCTAAAACAAATAAACAAAATGGTTTTAATTATTTAGTAACTAAGACTCAAACGCAAATAATATATTACCATTTGCCCGTTGACAATTGTTTTCTGTGACCAGAAGTGGTGTGTCACATTTTTTAGCATGGCCACCATCAATATAGTCACCTTTACTACTGGTGGTTGCTGGAGCATGTAGGCCCAGAGAGACGTCGTTACTAGTGTCACTGTCCTCATCACTTTCCTCACATGTACTTTCTACATTTCCAGTGTCGCTGCTGCTGGTGCTTGCTTCGGATTCAACGTCCATCTCTAAAACACATAAACAAAATGTTTTTAATTATTTACTTATTAAGACTTGCACGCATATAGTAAATTACCATCAAGTTTTTGAGCGGCTGCAGCATCCACATTACAATTGGTGGTTCCTGGAGCCTGTACGTCCATATCTAAAACAAATAAACAAAATGTTTTAAATTATTTAGTAACTAAGACTCACACGCAAATAATATATTACCATTTTTCCGATGAAAATTGTTTTCTGTGACCTGCAGAGGTGCGTCATCTCTAGTCGGAACTGCATCACCGTTTTCAGCATAGCCATCATCAATATAGCCATCTTCAGTAACAGGGGTTAAACACATTGGTGGTCAAACTACTAACTATTTTATAAATATAAATGGACAAGAACAATACTGATGTCTAATTAGAAGTACTACAGAAGAGAAACCAGGATGTTGAAGAACAAGGTTCTACATATTCATTATTCAATAAGGAAAGCATGGAAAACCAAAAAAAGATAAAGATATCAGACTGTATTGACCATGTTTTTTTAAAAATATTAATACTTATTTACTGACCGGCATATTTTTATTACACATATCCTCATTGTTTCTAGTAAGACATTCAGTTGCCTGTCCTGATGATTTAAAATTATTTACAACAGCATTTTCAATATTTTCCTCTCTGTAAAATTCAGATTCTATGTAATCACTTTCATCATAATAAGCCGATTTTTAAAATTTAATTATAGAAATCCAAAAATATTACTTAGAAGGAAAACCATTTCGATCATAAGGTTGGGGAATAGCATTTGAATATTATTGCTTTTGTCCTGGCTTATAGTTTTCTTCTAAAAAATGATCACTACATATACGTTGCCAATCATAACAACGATCAATTCCAAAAACTTTAAGCCATTCTCTTCTTATGTATGCATCCTTAGGAATTCTATATTCAAAACAAATATCAATGAATACAATAAATTGCTAATGTTAGGTTAGGAATACAAAGTAAAAATTACGAAGCTAAACCGGTTCAAAATGTTTTCACAGTATCCCGCCCAAGGATAATGAACCATGTCAATAATATGATTCAAAAATTCATGTGCGTTTTTTTCACAACAGTTTGAGCGAGTAAATTTCTAGAACCAATTGATACTCACCCATGATACATAACCCCCGGACGACTGACCCGGGTGTTATTAGTTCTATTGCCACATACTATACACTTGTGCATTTTTAAAACGTAGAGTATCAGTAGATAGTCATATGTATTGTGTACTCAGAAAAGAGAACTCGATCAACGGACGTGGGTAGCCTTGATTACTCAGTCTTGGAATGTCTACGACACCTGTATTCCGGTCTCCTATAGACCAATGATTGTGTCTTGAGGTGTAAGTTTTCTCATGGTAGTTAATCTGCAGAATAGTTAGGTGGTTAGGTATCGCGTATCGTATTTTATAAAGGCATAGAATGCTTTAAGTATAATACGTACCTAATATGTATACTGCAATCTCGCCGAGTACTGTACAAAGCACATGAATGAAACCAAGAAAATATAATTTTTTGATTTCACAGTCACAAATCTGATGATATATTATTTGTATCATTAAATATTAATGCTTTAAAAGCGCCTATCTATTATTGTAGCCAGACAAACACACAGGGTAAAAAAATAATAATATTAATCTTTATAACCTAAACTACGTCGTAAACAAATTAAAGACGACCGACTAGTGATGCGTGAACTCCTGTTATCACGGTCCTTGATTATAAATCACCAATCAGTAACGAGTAGGTACTTTTGTTCGCTCGATCGGTACACATTTACAAATTACTAAATGGTCCCCAACGGTAGGAATTCTATTCATTCAACCTCCACGGACGCTGTACCATTGAACTATCGGTCAATTCTACAATCTAAAGCATGGGTCACCAAATGGCGGTCCGCAGACGAAAAATAAAAACACATAATATTACAACATTCTATAATCTATATTCTATGTGCATAGGCGCAATTTCAGTTTTTAACTTGGAGGGGCTTAACATATTTAAATGAAACAGACCCGTGGGGGGCTCTGACACCCACACCCCCCATTCAATTACCATTTACCAATATGGCAATTTCATTTTTTTCTCAACCACTTTCCCACATTTAATGTATTATTAATTATAATGCATCTATTAATAAAGCTAAAAATATTTGTATGAAAAAATAACAACATTTAGGTAAATAAATGTAATATAATATTGAATTGATATATATTGCAATGAATTATTACTTGATTATTACTGAATATGTTAATTATAAGTTATAACTCATAACATTAGTAATTATTACTTATGACTTATAAGTAATAATGTACTAGTAATAACGTAATGTTTATAAATTAATTTACGAGAGCATACCTGTAACTTTGGGCGAATCGGGCCTGTATATAAATACCCCAAACCAGACCCCAATATCAATACTCTCAGAAGACAACTTTTGTACATCCGGTAAAACAGGTGGATCATCAGAATGAACTTCAGCAACAGAATTATTTTCAAGTGCTTCCTGAGGTTCATTATTTTCACACAAGGATTCATTTTTATTACTTTTAAAATTGAAAATACCACTTTATTATTTTTATCCATTTTAATTTTTAGTAGTAGAAGCACTGAGCAGTACATCACGTATATTACAAAAACGAAATAAAATTATTGTGAATGATAATTTATTATTGTTGACTATTGAACATTTTAACTAATAAACCGATAAGCAATTATAGC
>NC_042493.1:108696669-108705323 GCF_005508785.2 Acyrthosiphon pisum
TGCAAGGGAAGTGCAATGTCTGTACGGATTTCAAATTATGTCTGCTGCACTTGAATGTCGTGAAAGTAAGTTACCAACTGTTTAATTTTTAGATTTGTTATTAATATCTCTGTTTTTCCATAAGAAATGGTATTAAGACTGTTCCATCATCTCTATCAGGATAGTGTTATAAGTAAAGAATCTTTTCAAACGTGGAAAAAAGATGACAAATTCAATTCTGGATTCGATGAAGACCTAGAAACAAAAAATATGACTGTTTTAAATTCATTCTTCATTCAACTTGAACTAAACGATTCTGATGAAGATGATACAGATGAGTAGTATAACGGCACTAACTTCTGTCTGTGTGTAATCAATATTCATCAATTGACACAAATTCTTTTTTTATTTTATTTTATGGTAGATAAACAGATAAATTTAAAAAAAAAAAGTCAAATACTTAGCTATTGATCATTTATTTCCGTTAGAATTAAATTATTTATACATTTACAAATATTGGTATACATTGTTTTTTTTTTTGTTTTTTTTTAATATGTCAACACACTATCTGTCTTCTTCCTCTAGGCCACGCGCAACTTATTGACAAAGCCTGTATGTACAGAAACATTTTCTTATGTTTTTGAGTAATCTTAGATTAAAATCACAAAACCGATATACCATAATATTATTATTTTTGAGCGTATGACATATCAATTTGTCTAAATATTGTCTAAAAAAACAATTTAGATATCATTTAAATTTACAAGTGATCTCTTTAACATAAAAGAAAAATGATCTTGGGTAAATGCGCGTGAGCCAGACGAAGATATCAAATAGTGAATATATTATTCTATATTCGTAGATACTATTGTCTGACTATTGTCTACAGTTATAAATGTATACTGTTTATATTTTGAACATACAAATAAAGTTTTTCTTACCCTTTCATAAAATAATTGTTAGTTATTAACATATTTTCATACTTTTTATGGCTAACAACTGTTCTTGTTTATATAATAGTTTATAGAAATAATTCTAACTTTTAAAAAAATATTTACAACAATTTTAATTAAATATTTAAAATTAAAATATTTGCATTACCATTATACTTAATATAATATAAAATAAGTTTATTCAGTTATATTATGATATATTATAATATGTGTTTGCTATTTCTGATATTAACCATACCAAATAAAATTTACATTTTAAAATACATGTATAACGACAAAATGTCAAGAACATAATAACAATGTTTTAATTTGTTAATTGTGGAACTAAGTTCAGAGTTGTATTTGCTAAATTGGATTTAGATATTATATATGTGTATTGTATAGTACCAATGACGACCAAAGTTTTAATGAGGATCAGCACTGTCAATTAATATTTTGTACTACTGTCTCATACCCTAATTATATTAGCACACCATACATGACAATTATTGTTTGGTACCTGACTATTGTTATTCTTGTCTATTGAATTGATGTGATGAAATTTGTTTTAAGTTTTAAGAAGGCGCATAAGTATGAGGTGAGTGCCCTAAGAGTAGTACTAGTGTAGAACTAAAGGGTTAACATTTCATGAATATTTATACTGCTTATATAATATTAGTCATATATTTTATTATTGGTAATACGAATGGTAGGTTAATTTATATTTTGTAGTTTATTTATAAGTTCAAGCTTTAGTACTTAAAACTTGGAGTGAAGCCATACAATGTTTTCAGGAGTGGTATAACAAATAAATATTTGACAATGACTAGGCTAAATAAGTTTGAGGCACCAATGATCTTTTGTCATTACTTTTTATATTATTTTAATTTAATTGTATTTAATTGTTATAGGTATATGAATGTGTTATTCATTGGGTGAAACATGAATTAGCTTCTAGATATGATTGTTTGCCTAAATTAATGGAACATGTTCGATTACCTTTAATTTCAATGCAATATATTCCAAAAAATTTGTTTAATGAACAATACTTCATAAATATAGTCCTAAATGTAAGCATTTTCATAAATACTTCTTTATTGCAAATTTAATATCATATATTAAAATATAATATATTTTAGGTACAGAGTTTTTAATTGAAGCTTTACATTTCCATGCACTTTCTAAGCAACTTCAAATTTTTTATTCCACAAAAAATAACCTAACCTAACCTATACATTTGAAAAATAAAGTATTAATTTGTTTTCATTAATTGACCTTTACAATATTCTATTAATTCTAATATTTTCAGGTTATTCTGATCTCGAGTACATCACCTCTATCAAAAAAGTTGTATATATCCATTTACGATCCATTAACCAACCTGTTGCGGAATAAATGAGAAATGACTAAGAGCAATACATCTAGTGATATAGCCTTAACCAAAAAACATTTAGTGTTTTCTTTTTCCGATAGAATTGATATGTTTATTTATCTTCTTAGTCAGCCTGTTGGGTACCAGTAGTTGATATGTTAGGTGATCGAAGATGTTTTGGAGTTGGCATTTTAAGTGATTGTATATATACTGTTAGTTATACATATAAATATTTTTAATTTTACATTATTATTATATTTTATTTATTTTAACCAACCACTGGAGTTTGGTATTCCATATCAAATATGCATCTATGCCGAGTTTTCAAGTGAGTATATTTATTTTATAGTCCAAATCTTTCAAAATATAATGTATTCAATTTTAATTGCATTTTCATTATAGGTGTTGTCACTGATGACACTGATGCCTGGTCCATTGAAACATTTTCGTCAACAAATATTAACACTATTAATGAAGCTGTAGTCATTGATAGATCAGTGTATTTTAATGATAAATAGCTTACATAGTCTCATTGATAGTTGTTATACTTAAATTAAAATAATATATTTGTATTAATTTATATTTTATGATAGGTAACACAGTAATTGTTAAGTATTGTAAACATAATTTTTATTTTATACTAAATATTCAAATAAAGTTTAATTTAACAAATATTATCTATAAATATGCTTCCAAAAAAACCAGCTACATATTTTTAATTAACGTTCTAGTGGATATTATGTTTATTTACAGAGTAATATCGCAGAATAGATTAAATAGATTTAATATATTGTGTGGTAAATGGGTATATGGTAATAATATACATTTGATAGCACACAACATTTAGTGTTTAATATTATATTATGTATAGGAATTGTAACACCAAAACAGTCATCGTTCCGCTAAGAACCTGCAATAAATTGAAAATTCTTAATATAGTTTATCCACAATTGTTTATTAATCAAATAGTTGACCAACAATAAAAGTTCAAAGGTTATACGGATAAATAAAGTTACATCTCTCAGTTGAAAAGGATTAATAACACTCTTCTTTCATTACTTCTCCATCAGAAAATTATATGTCTTTCTTCGCCAATAAATACTTTACTTTGTAAATAATCCATAAAGGAGTGTTTAAGTCTTAAACTTTAAGATTATACAAGTGATCAATAGTTAATAATTAATTTTTAACACAATCGACCAATGTTTCCTTACATTGACTGTTTGACGACCTCACCTTAAATTATTATTCCGGGCAAATAATATTATATTAACATAATAATTGTTGATGCTGTGTGTTAGCACATAATACAACAAAAATTCAGTGAAATGTAATTAGTTCTATGAAGAAATTTAATTCTTCTGGATAGTTAATTAAATAAGTAAATTACAATTAATAACTAACTTAACATTAACTTTTAAACTCATTAATGTCCAGCCTTGTGTATAAGTATAATTATTGATCATCAATCCTTGTAGACTATATTATTTGTATTATAACAAGGATAAAAACCTTTAAATTGAATGCGTACCCATCAGAATGAGTAATTAAACTGGTATCTCAAAAACTTTTCTTGACTGCTTATAGCTGTCTATAAAGTAAAAAAAACTTTTTTGTATGTACTTATATTTATGTATAGGTGACTTTTAGATTCTAAATGGATCTATAAATCTATTGATTTTACAATGGTGTGTGTTTTTTATGTGTTAGGTATAGGTATATTTTAAATTTTCAGTGGATGTACTATATTCTAAAAACCTTTAATTACACATTCCCATGGACATTCAAAAAATATTTCCAGAAATCCTAACTTCTGAGATATTAAGATCAAATCGCAAAATCTATGGCATATTTTCTACTGCTCAAACACTTTCAAACAATTCAAGAGGAATCATCATCTCAACAGACACAGAATTTAAATCTATATTTTTGTTTCTAATGATTATAGAACTTTTAAAATTTAAGACAATTTGTAGATAAATAACATTGTAAAGGAATATTGCAATTCAATTTATTTTTAAAACATTTTGCAATTGAATATGTTATTTTTATTTTATTTTTAATAGAACAATGCTATTAAAAAACTGATAATGATTCATATATTTCAAGGAATTCATCTAAGGTATTCTAAGAATTTTTTAATTATTAATACACTTCAATTTGTTAAAATATTTTTCATAAAAAATTCATTTCAATTACACTGTGCTGAAGTACCGCATATACTACTCATGCACACACCACCACTTTACTGCCGCCCGATACCAAATTTCGATTTTAATGTATGGGTAATATTGCCCGATGGATTTCGGCCCAGCCCGGTGCAAAATTTTGCAGGGCCCCACATATTTTATTTTAATTTCAAACGGAGTTACTTTATTCTTATACAATTTTATAAACTTAAAGGTCTTGTAATAAATCTAAATTTGTATTTCTAAACTAATAAAATCCAATTTGAAATTTTATATTAGATACGAAATGAGAAGGTGCCTATCTACTTAGGTACAATCAATAAACGACATAATACAGAATTACAGAAATATTCCAAGTATTCACTATTCAGTATAGTTTCTGCAAGTGCCCATGAAAAAAAAATGACCTATCGGCTATCAGTCTTGTTTTTAAAATTCAAACAAGAATGATTTCAATGATTCTAACATAGAAAAAATGTTGTAATCCATGGATAAATTTGAAATTCGGTGTAATACAAAATAGTATCAATTTTTTCAAATATTAATTTCGGATATATAATATATATTATAGAGTAAAGATATGTGCTTAATTACGGCCGTTGCCCATGTAGGTTAGGGGAGAAGACCGAAAGACCACTCGGTAACAACCGAGAAAGAATTACCAAATTTTAACTTTATCGATAGTGCCTACTAATCGGAGTAATAGGCCACTACATACACACGCCTGACCTACTGATAATACACGCCTTCTCACGCGACGGCGACACTATAGCGATGATAGGAAGTGAAGTACACGGGACTCAAGACAATGCAAGTTAGATATGTGAGCGATGGGGGAGGGGGCTGTGGTCGATCCGGTTTGGTGCAATGACCTAACTTACTGATTAACTTAATTCACCAGGTATAAATGCATGTATTATACAGCTGGCATGGCGTCTTGAGTTGACGTCTTAAGTGACGTTGGTCTCGATGTCCTAGTCGACCTCCCACACAAAGTACCCGTTGCTGGCAGACTCACGCGACTCTCGTGCGTGTGACGTGAACTCGAGGACAGCGACCCACAGTAATCGGTAACGCTGGCTAACTTGATCGGATGAAACGAGGTGATATAGGATGGCAATAACTTACATGACTGGGTACTGGATCAGCATAGGTGGATATTTGGTCACATCCGAGGGAGGGGGCTTAACATTTTCGTCTCATCCATTAGCGTAAGCATACATTTTTAAACACTTCAACCTACTAACTAATGGCTGCTCAGTACTCCTACTTTATTATAGCAGATGCACCAAGTTTATATAGGTATATTAAAATACAGATCAGAGATTTCTTTATTTGCCCTCGCAATGAATAGCTATAATAATTGAACAACAATAATAATTTACAAAACTATGCACCCAATGCAAGTTACTGAATAATAATTATTTACAAAAGAACGATGAAAACAACCGCTGCAATAGCGGGAACAAAAGTATTTTTCGTATAAATACCAACAACCATAATATAGGGCGTTGGCTGTAGAACAACATTAAAACAACGATAGTTGCACATATAATAATATTATAAAATGTCAAAAAATAAATAATTACAGAACACAAAACAAAAAGAATAAATACACATAACAATTATAAATGACGTTTAAATGACCTGAAGTGAGACGTCGCCGTCGTGCAGAGTCGTGTCCCACGATAAGCTGAATGCTCGGTTAAAAATAGCTTAGCTTAAGTACTCTATGGGCGCGACCAACGACAATGCCTTCGACGCTCAACTGGTGGTAGGAACCAACATCACGACTTTCGCTACCACTGCCGTGGCTCATATAAAACGGAGCGAAGAGTTCAGATTCGTGTGTCAACCGTGCCAGTTTTTCTCGCCCTTCTGCTACGACTGGGTCACGATTGTTTCGATTTTTTTCATTCGTTTACCAAAATTCGTATTTTTATTCACTTTTCACTTAAGCTAATTTTCTGAACAGACGGACAACACGATGGCATGTAATAGTACAGCAAATGTATTAATCTTGTGTGCCAACATATTTGTCGTGGTGGCAGACTCGGATTCAAGGGACAAAATTAAACGAACAGGTACCTATATTATGTTTAAAATGTTTAACTATTGTTTTACGTATTGCTAACTATCTATCTAATTTATATGGAAATTTAAAATGGAAATTTGAATTCGAAAGAATTTGTTAGTAGGGAGGAACAAACCATTTTTCAGGTTGTTTTTTTAAAAATTATTTTAATGTATTATGATCGCTTATTTACATGAATTTAAATGCGTCTAAATCCCGAACACGGGCCATTCTGAATAGAGTCAGTAGGCATGTATGTCCCCCATTTGGAACCTCAAAATTTGAGGTACAGACTTTAAAAACTACAACGCCGATGTACGGATGTGCTTATATGCATAAACTTCTGACCAATGCTCCAGTGTTCCATTTGTATTTGGAGCGTCCCGAGAAAACATCTCTACACGGAAATTGCAACAAGACGAAGAGTACGTATAACGAATTATTATTATTACAGCACAGTAGGGGAAAGCTTAGGTGCGGTCCACCTGTTGTTACAGTAAAGCTCTCTCTCGCTAAAACTATGAGCATTATATATCGTGCATTATAATAATAAAGAAGTAAAAGTATTACTATTTACTTGTATACACTGGAATACTCTATAAACGAACATTACCTTTTAATGTCACATCGTCACTGCTTGTTGTATTGACTATCATGTATGTTGTGGTAGTTTTCGGTAAGTAGGAACTACTATTAATATTTAACACCCATATTAGGCATCATAGATGGAATAATATACTTCATATATTTAATATTGATATTATTGTATATATGCCGTTTGTGTTTTTTACATGACCACGTTCGGGGGGGGGGGGGGGGGCTTTAGCTCCAGGGCTATACAGCTCAAACTTTGGATTACCCGGCTCAATTTGAAAATCAAAATCAAATCAACTGTATTATTAGTTATCGCTATTCAATAATCTATAATATGTTTGATTAATAGCATTATGAAATTGACTTGGGATTTGCAAATTTCTATAGGTGGTATACCTACTATATTCATATTAGGTACAAAATATTATATATTAGCACTTTGACCACCACCAGTGGCCGGCGGTCACATGATATGCATCATCAGTACCCCAAGTATATTTTTCAGTGTCATTTCAAATTTGTATGTTTAAATTCAGATATTATAATTCATAACTATTGTACAAAATCACGGATGTATACGCTCACGCAAATGTGCTCATTAAAATAGCACTATATATTCTAATAATATTCCGGATACTAATACTCTTGTATATTTTGTACTGTTGTGCTCTATACCTCTATCAGATATGGACCACACCGTGTTTGAATGTTTGTCAATATACCGACCGGCCAATGAAGACGAATTTAAAATGGGTTGGCAATATATGTCGCTAGTGGATCATACAGTTGTAAGTGAAACCAAAACGCGATCCTATAGATGTGCCGTAAGTATACTATGTTTACCGACGTTTTATTTTATATTCTATATATTATTTTAGTAGACAAACTCGTACAACCAATTTGATTATTCATCTAGTGCCTGGTGGTGAGGGGGAGACACAGGTGATTGAAGATCATTCTTATATACATACGACGTAGGTACCAATATTATAATTTTTTCGTTTTTATGCGGGTGGTTGGTGATATTGTAGATACTTATTATTGGTGTAATTAGATCATTATATAAACAAATTTATTCTCAAATAATAGGATATTGTAATAATTGCAAGAGAATAATAATATATTAGATTATTTAAATGTACCTATGTAATAACAAACATAACAAAAAGGGAGTGTTGTGAGTACGTACGGATAAATTGAAACTTTTTTACAGAGGGTACGAAAAAAACGTCAAGATACATGTTTTTCTGTATAAAAAGGATAAATATATCAAAACAAATTCATCAAATTTGGTTTCCCTGATCGGAATCGAACCTGTCATCAGAGCGTAACTGCCACGTCCTTTTTTATATATACCTTCCGTATAGAGATTTCACTTCAAAAATTTACATTAAAAAAATTACAACTTAAAAGTAGATATACAAATGATCGTGTGTAATAACTTGTAACATAATATTTGATAAAATTTTCGAATAAATTTGTAAAAATCATAAAAACAAATTTAAATTATAAAT
>NC_042493.1:108705373-108706264 GCF_005508785.2 Acyrthosiphon pisum
TTCCTTATTTTGTTGTAATTCAAAAACGAATAACTACAGATACATGCAAATTTTACTGAATGTTTATATTAGCATTTCCTATATACAATACAATTTTGAAAATATTTTGACTCTTTTTGAGCTGTTTACGGACATTTTCAGTTTTCAATTTTTTTAGTTTTTTTTCTATAAATATCAATAAAGTTTTATCTGTTGGGCCAAAAAGTGTATAAATTTAATACAAAGCTCCTGATATATTGTTACAATATCAGTTGAAAAATATTAAAAATACATAGGCACAATTTTTTTTTATAAGCATTTACAGATCAAATTTTAATTTGAAAAATTATTTTGTAGTTAAAAATTTATAAAATGTTCAATTTTTGTATCTAAGAATTGAAAATTTAAAACAAGATTCCACGTAAGTAATTAATTCTGTTACCAAAAAATCTAAAAAATACATTTACACAGTTTATTTTTATAGTCATTTTAAGTACAAATTTGGACGAAATTACATATTAAAAACCTAGGATAACTATTTTAGTTATTTTGTTGTGATTGTATAATATTATTCGTGGGTACTTGAAACTTCTAAAGTATCCATTATACAGTGACCCACTTGTAACCTACTGTACAGTTGAGCGAAATCCACTTACCCACCTTTTTTTTCTTTTGACTCTTCACTGGTCTGCTTTTTAAGAGTTTTATCGGGTTTAAATTTTCCATTTGGAAATTGAGTTGTGTATCGCAGTATTGAACCTTTAGGATATTTATATTCGTACCGGCCAAGTCTTCCGAAAGGAAATTTTACGAAAATATCATCACCCACTATCTTTCGTTATGTATCCTGCTAAGTAGGAGTCAAATCTAGTGATAGCAAATCACGCCTTCTCCGACACAAAAATGATTCTT
>NC_042493.1:108707996-108711316 GCF_005508785.2 Acyrthosiphon pisum
TCGCATACCCTCTTCGGCCGTGGGCAATGAGGTGCCGGTTTAACTGCGACCGGAAATATCGGGTAGCCAAACGTTGCAAAAACGAAATCTATGTCTTCCAATGTATTCTGTGATGGGTTAAAGGCCCGTTGTTCTGTAGGCAGATACCAGTGATTTCGTTTTAAGTTGTAGCAATGAAAATCATTACACGAAAACTTATTGCTTTTGAACTTTGACTTATCGATGTCATTATATAACGCCTATAGACAAAAAGATTATATACAAGTATAAAAAAATTGATTAATTTTGTAGCATTACATAGACCAAAGGATTAGTTGTTATTATTCAGCAGCTGACGAAATCCTGATCGAAATTAAAATTTTTAAAAATATATTTATATTATGTGTATGTAATTTATAAACTTGTTCATTAAAATGTGCATGAAAAGATTCACAATATTATTTGTTGTCCTGGATATACTTGCTCTAAAATTGGACCATATTTATGGGGGAAACACACTTTTTTCAGAGATATAGTTTTCAGTTAAATAATCAGCATATTTACAATATTCTGACCCTATTCTGGTATTATTGACATAAAATCTTCACATACACTATAGATATATCTACACGTTATATAAATTTTATCGATTTATATTTATTTATATTATTTAGGTATTTCTACGTTTAAAATCTATTATCTCTTTATGATAATGAGAGAACGGACTTCATTGTAATTAAAAAATCAAAATATGCACATAAATGTGTAAAAAAAAATTAAAAATATGTATATCGAAAAAATGTATTAGTAGGTACTGAAAATTACGAAAAAAAATATTTTATAATTAAAAGTATTACAAACGATGTAGGTATATAAAACTATTATTCCGGAACAAAGCAATGAGAAACAACATATTGTTGAAGGTTTGCAAATGAAAAATTGCGATGGTTTGGTCGGAGTATACTCTTGTATTTATTAAAAGACCGTTCTACGTCAACAGATGTGATAGGGGCGTAATTCATGTTCACTAAATCAGAAGGAGTGAATTCAATGTCCAGAGATTTGTGTTGATTTTTACCAATTAAAATATCTTTGATGATTTTAATAGTTTGAAATCCAAAATTTTTTTTAATGATATTGGCAAATTTGTTTTTGACTATTTCTCCCATGTGCCTTTGAGTTTTTTCTCATTTATCTGCAGATTTTTCTACAATGCTAATGCTTTCTATTAAAGACATGTTTTGTCTGAATCAAAAAACAAAAATTTGCAGAAATGTATGTCAAGTTGTTAGGTACGTATAAATGCCATTTAGATAACGATAATATTTGGTGGTCGTCAAAAATTACTAATCTTGTTAATTTGGACAAAACAGATAATGTTTAAAGTCGTCAAAAATTAAAAATCACTAAAATAAGTAGGTACTTATTTACCAAATATGTAAAAATATGTATTTATACCAAAATTTGTAAAAATATGTAAAATAAATTTGGGTTTATTTTAATTAGAATGATCTATATCGTATACATTTTTATCAGAGTTAAAATACCTCATTCCAATAAAAATATGTATTTACGATAAAATCCGTTCCATAATGATAATATTTTCAATATTAAATCGATTATCGACATAGGTACATCGATGGTCGATAGTACTGCAGACGCCAGACAGACAAGAGTTTCTCAAACTACATCTCAATAATATAGGTAGAAATAGATTTGCCGGGAATGAAAATCGAACATTTTTCGTTTTGGCGGAAACGATAATTGGTGGAAATGAAAATCGAGTTTTTTGGCGGAAATTCATCGTCCACCCATCATACCAGCGAGGGTTACATTTTTCTCGAAAATTATGTTCTAATTAATTACCTAACTATATTAGTTCATTATTTTTTATAACCACAAATTCGTTTTATAATTATATTATAATAAATTATTCCCTATAGTTAGTACTTAAAAGTACATAATATTATATAATATGCATTATGAAACAACTAAAAACAATAATATTATAATATCGCATATATGTTTAAAAGAGCCGGATTGGATATAGAAATCTGGTGTTGGGAGAATTCATATTTGGTTCCCTCTCCTCGTTGCGGGGTAGTGGTGTGATTTATATAAATTGTGATAGGTATTACATTTGAAAGCGAACATGAATCATTGTCTTCTGAAACCGATATGGACTTCAGTTATTTACCTAAATCACAAACTTGCTGAGACATCGTAAACATTTTTAGAACTTTATCAGTAATATTTTGATAACTACCTGTCTACCTACTTACCACGGTATCCAATTTTACTATTTTAGCATAAAAAAACACATAACACTAAATATATACATATATAGGTACACATATATCAAAAAATAAACCTGATGAAATATTTAAAATTTAAAATTGAATACATTATCATTATGACCATGTAATCAATGGGCCTCCGCCTTTTAATTTCTACTCGGACACACACCCACATCTAGGTGTGCGTGCACGTTATACGGTTGAGGAGATAACTACGCGACCACATCTATAAATTGTAGGTAAATGTTAATTAATCTAAAATTGTTTTAACAATAAGGTAAACAAGCCATAACGTTGGACAAAAAAAAATCTATATCACTACCTATGTATTTTATTTGTACTCCTGGATTTTAGCTATTTACTTACCTAATAATTGTTGTAATTTTAGTAGTACGGTCTACGATTCTATATGCCATATGGCAGGGATGGCGAACCTTTTGATAACTGCGTGTCAAATCAAAATGTATGGTTTGATTTTAATTGTCTCGCGTATCAGAAACTTTGCAGACTTTTTTTTTATTTTTAGTCGCCGTGTAAGGCATCCAAAACTATCTGTTGACGACAGTCGACTGTTCTGTTGAACCTACGTTTGTACGTAAACGCGCGATAAACGAATTAATTGATAATCTAATCTAATCGTTTACGAGCTTAGGAAATGGAAACTACAGATTACAATATCTTACGAAATATTCCAATAATAAGTTAAAAGTAGTTTCAAATTATCAATAATTTTTTGGAAAGTGAAGTAAAAATTATGAATTATATTTTAAATTGGCGTGTCATTGAAATAATGCGCGCGTGTCACTCTGTGACACGCAGGGCCGCATTTAGGGAGGAGCTCTGGGTACAACTGCCCCGGGCGCTAGTATTTTAGGGGCGCCAAAATGTTGTGGCCAGAAATATGCTTATACTTGTGAATTATTAAAATTGTATAATTTTAATTATTTTAATAACAGTATTATATATATGGTATTATGCTGTTTGACATTTTTTTAATTAATATTAATTTGCATAGTTTTATATAATTTTATTTTATTTATTCAT
>NC_042493.1:108711366-108713150 GCF_005508785.2 Acyrthosiphon pisum
TTCCGATGTAGGATATTTACTTCTCACACGTATGTACGATAAAGTTTTTCTGTAATAGGCATACTCAAAAGCACACGAATACAATAATTATAAGTGATTTTTTCAAGATGTGATTTTCTGTTTTTACCATCAACGACTTGGAGACTGATTAGCGATTTTTTATTCATTGTACCTACACCGTTATCTATCAAATATAAAACATCAAATGTATTATTTA
Source organism: Acyrthosiphon pisum (assembly GCF_005508785.2). Lineage (NCBI taxonomy): Eukaryota > Metazoa > Arthropoda > Insecta > Hemiptera > Aphididae > Acyrthosiphon > Acyrthosiphon pisum. The sequence continues at coordinate 108,711,584 of NC_042493.1, forward strand.
TAGTATTTTACTCCACACTCAAGCTGTAATTTTTATGGAGGATTATTTTTATTTTTGTTTTCCATAACATTTCATAATATTATTTCAATCACAAAATATTTATCTTCATTTCTTCTCCGTACTTATTACAATCATTGCAGTTCTCTACTTTGGCTGAATTCACTGATCCACAAGTCTTAACACTGCTGCAGGCTTGGTTTACTTCTAAGTTTGACTTACACATCGAGACGTGAAATTGTTTTGTACCGTCAATCAAAATTTTTTGTACATTTTCTATTAATCCTTTACAAGGACAAATGCATGGTTTATTTTCTTTCCTTTCTTGGTTCCTGGTAAATATTATCAATGATAATATACTAGGGCTCGGAAGTTGTAGGAATTGCATATTGTTCTGTATGATCTAAATTTATAGCAGACCTAGCCAATTAGATAGAAATAGAAATTTGAAGTAGGTATACAATTGCGAGTTAAAAAAATTGAAAATGTATATTTCACCAATTTTAGCTAAACGAGTGCATATTTCATTGATTTTATACGCATATTTTTCGCATATTTAACATTTTTAATGCATATTTTGCAATTTATTAGTGCATATCTGCATGCATATTTTACATTTTTTAGCTCCTACAACTTCCGAGTCTTAATTATCATCTTTGAATGACTTTATATTAGGTAACATTATTATTTTTATTCATTCAGCTTAAAATTAAATTTGTTCATTACTTCTACACGTATGTATAGTGTGTGTATTCAGTTACACAGTGAAGTATTTAACACTCGACATTAAAAATGTATACATTTATTCTATAATATACGTTAATATTGTTAGATTATCCCATTACGGAGTACGTTTAGTATATCGTCACACTTTAAAGTTTAAACCAATCAAAATGTGACGTTATAATATAATATAAAGTATAAACATTAAACAACAATATCGTAGGTACCTTTGGCAATATAGAAATTCTCTTATTTCAGGGTTAAATACTTGTATTTAATTCCTGTAATTTTATTAAAAATTTTCATACAAGACAATAATAACAATTATAATAGCATGTACGGTACCTAATACGGTGTCCATAGAAAAATAATGACAGCTTTGTTATTATAAACATTATTATAGTTAGGTACTATAATAGTGTAATGATATGCTCACACACCATTATAATTATAAACTAAAATCCTACACAGTAATAAATAACGGCCAGACTGTCGCTTGTAGAAATCGAACATCCCCAATAAAATCATTGTCATCGACAAATAGGTACGATCCCTATTATGCGATCACGAATTAAGAAATCGGCGCGTACTGGCACTCCGTGGTGTGCAGGACGTGCAGAATTCTTATATATGTCACCAGAGAAAATAAATGATAAAAAAAGGTCCTTGCCGCCGAAGAGAAATCTAGGTCCGGGAAGTACAAAAAAACCTTTGATAAAAATCGCCTACCACTCTCTGGTAGACATATTCGTATCGTCCCTTAAACCAGTGCATGAGCACCAGCCACCGAGTAACAATACCTCTCAAAATATCAACATCGATTTCCTCGAGCGACACCTGGACTTCT
>NC_042493.1:108713548-108718153 GCF_005508785.2 Acyrthosiphon pisum
ATCGACAGGAGTCGTATTTATATTTACTTCTTATTTTTAAGTTATTACAATAGTCTATTTTCCTATATATGAACATATTTTTTGGGGCGGTTACCCCATACAATTTTAACTCAGTGCAGGGTAATTTTGATAGGGTGTGCAAATATATATTAACGATCGTTATTGAATAGGTAATATGATGTTGATTTTAATTCAGTGTGACAAATTAGAATTATATACAACAAACTATAAAGGTACCTTTATTTTACTAATTTACTGCTATAGGATTCAGCACATGGTTAACACAACGCATGCAAATCGTATGAAACATGCGTACTGCGTATGGAATTTATTATTGGAAGTTAAGAAGGTATTAAACATACATAATATGATACATTAATATTGAATCTCGATTTCATAATCAAAATAAGAATGATTGGTCCATAGAGTGGTTTTAATTTTATGCGTTTGGGTGAGTGTGTAGCTTTAATATTGGCCCTTTTGGCCAAAATATATAGGTATGTTCGAGACACCGTTGTTGATCTGAACAGAAAATACCTATTCATACCTAAATATGTAGAACTAAAATTGGATAAATTTGCTAAAAATAAGAAAAGTAACACATACGCGTGTATAAAAGTCTGGATTTGAGTGGCCTTGAGAATGACATTTATATCATAGCGTATATCTCTGTGCGTTCGGTGGGGTGAGCAATTGCAGGCTGATAGCCAATATATCAGTATTCCAATGAGGATCTTATCTGTAAAAGGAAGTACGCCGTTACACTCGATTGAACGACCGCTGTCGGCAGCGAGTTAAATCGCATTAGGAAATTGTATGCAGTTAAATAGGTTTTCAAATTTTCTAAATCGTTTTATCCCCTCGTGGTCATTAGAATGGGTGGTTCCATTTTCCTCCAAAGACGAGATACGGTTTTCCTCCAATGTCCATTTTTCCTCCACAAGAAAAAAAGGTTGGTTCCATTTTTCTCCACATTATTTTAGACTGTAATTATGTCTATTTTCCTCCATTATTTTAGCCAGTATTGCAGAAGTATTACGTTCTGTATTATAAATATATATTAGAATGTATAACTATATATATAACAATGAAAAAAAATCCCTTATCTTACGCTAAGTCTTTGTTGGTAAAAACAAAAAATCACAAATTGAAAAGAAATCACTCATAATTGTATTCATGTGCTCTTGAATAGACCTATTCTAGAAAAAGCGATCCAGGAATGTTCAAAGCCGGTCTACTGGGATTATTAGTATACCTGTTATATCATCATGGTCAAGACCCTTTATTATTTAATATTATACTTACATGATATTGTCTGTTATACAGAAATCTTATCCATTTTTCCCAAATAATATGATCGATATTAAAATAATCCATGAAAATAACTGTGCCGTAAAGTAAGTTTCCGTCTTCCGATGTAGGATCTTGAGCTGCAGGTACCTATAATTATTATATTAATTTACCTATATATAATAAATGTACCTATACTGCAATTTAAACTTAATAATTAGAAATTATTGAATACGAAAAACGATTCTGAGCAGATTCTGAAGTGTGGCAGCACCTATATTTTGTAATTTATTTATGTTAGGTACCTACTATATTCGTAATACGGTAGATCGTCTATAGATAAATGTATCGTTGGTTGAACTAATTTTGTCCAAAAATACGCATAATATGATATTATATTACTGGTTAGAAATTAGAATAATATGTATAAAATCATCAAATTATCGTATAATATTAATATTATTTGTTACCAACTGGACAAGTCAAAAATTGATACTTTTCAGGAGACACAAATACATTATAACTTTGTAAATTTTTAATGTTTTTAAATTTTGTATTCATAATCATGTTTAATAAGTGTTTTGTTATTTTACTATTAAATATATTTTAGTTTTTATTTATTTTCTTCAAATTATAATGACTTAAGATCTTTGTCATTAAAATAAGTTATAGTTAGGGACTTAGGCCTTTTCTCATAATACAAAAAATTCTGTATAACGACTTATACGTACCATACGCATTCTTTTTTATATCGTAAACCAAATCTCGCATGTCATCTACAGTGGTACCATTCAACGCTGCTTGAAATCTCACACAGAATTAATGTATAAACTGAAAATGTCCAAAATTGACTTAAGCCCTTTTTCTTAAAAACCGTCCATCTTTTTATAGATAATAGATGTATTAAGTCAAATTGGTAACTGGTAAGTCAATACCAGCGTATGTCAGACGGATGTGCATAGATTCATCGTATAAATTGTAAATGTTTAAAATAAATCTAAATATTTTAATATTTTAATTATACCTATCTATATGGAAAATAATAATATACTTAATGGCTTGAATAGTTTCAAGTCTATATGGTCGAAATTATTTTAGTTTCAATCAAATAACCAAAGTCTTAATTCTAATATTATTTTTAAATTGATATAAAAAAAGCAAAAGACGGGTGATTATTTTGTTGTAAAATAATTTGAATTAGACTCTTATGAGTGTCCTGGCTTATATAAAAGAACCGGTTAAATAACATATTAGGATGCTTTGAACAATAACACAAATCTTATAACCAGACTGCTATATTATTATAATATGTAAATATGTAAGCTTTATGCTTTGCGTTACACAATATATATCCATATTAAATGTTTTTATATAGGTATACGTATTCATGTGCATATTGACCGTTTGGGATTAATAAATAATTATTTCTACCATTGTTTTCGAGACGAATAATATTTATATATCCGTATTTGTATTTATGTATAGTAGGATCAAATATTTTACAAAAAAGATACCCATTATAAATAATTCAAAATAACGAAGTAACGAAATGATTAGGGGCCTAACTACTTTGGTACAATCAATATACGACATAATACAGATATATACCATGTATTCACTAATCAGTATAGTATCTGTAAGTATATATTATTATATTATTATGCCCGTGAAAAAGAAAATTACCTATCGGCTATCAGTCTTGTTTTTAAAATTCAGACATAAATGATTTCAATGATTCTAATATAGAAAAAAATTTGGTAATCCATGGATAAATATCAAATTTGGTGTGATACAAAATAGTATCAATTTTTTCAAATCTTAATTTCGGATATATAATAATATTATATACTATAATTTATAGAGTAAAGAGATGTGCTTAATTACGGCCGTTGCCCATGTAGTATTTTTTAAGCTGTATAAAAATTATTTTCTTAGTTCATTACAAAATAGTATTATAATTTTCGTCGATGATTAAATGACGGAAGTAAAATAATATTATTCTACTATTTATACTATGTTATAGGGCCTATAATACAATAATATTGTCTATCGTTATATTGAGTACCGTAAGATATATAATATAATATAATATTATACTCGTATTATAATAAATATCTGTGTTTTCGATGATAAACCATTTTTCCAAGTACTTACGTATGTCAGTAGCGTATCTGAAACTCAATCAAAGGGACTATGTAAAAATTGTAAAACACCACAAAATATTGTGAGGAGTTCAAATTTGTCCATTTATTATTTTTTACCGTACATTAATGTATTGTTTAACTAATTGTTTACCATTTATTTGCTGTTATATAAAAAATGTATGATATACACATTATACTTAAATCCTAAATTCAAGTAACAGTCCTACCGCGGCCAATGCAGTCGAGTTCTCGATTGGTTATAATAAAACGAAATTAAGAAATACATTTAGGTACCTATATAAATATTATATAAACGGTACAACAAATCAGAAAAAAAATCTACATGCAACAGCGTAAAAGCAGAGGTAAAAGCAAAATCAAATGTAAGCAATTTATTTATTTATGACATAATCTTATATAAATAAATATATAATAAACATGCTATTTTAGTAAATAACATAGTCTTAACTGGAGAATATTGAAGCAGTAGTTTATAGTCTGAATTAACGTCCACTAATAATAAGCGTTAGGGAAATTTAACAAAAAATAAATAGCTTAAATATTTTACCTGTGCAAAGTGGAAAAGCTGCGTTCGGCAGTAAGCGTAGGTACGTAGGTCCTACGTGGTACTACTGGTACTATCGATCATAAATACTAGTAGTGCTTATAAGTATTGGTGGTATTAATTAATTTTTCTTATAATTAAATTAAGAATATAAAATATGTTAGAATATCTTCGAGCCCATTAAACTGATTAAGCAAGGTACAGTCAAATTCGCTTATAACGTTGCCGTATATAACGATATTCCGGGTAAAACGATTCCAAGCAATGTATTTGGTTGGTTTTATATGTTATGTGTAGTACTTTTATTCGTATATAACGATATCGGTTATAACGATAATCCGGATATAGCGATGTTATTTTAAAACAAAAATTTGTTTATATAATCACCTATAGGCTATAGCGATTATTAATACAGTATTGTAGTAGTAAATTTGATTTCGTCCAAATCGAAAATTCTTAATCTTATCTGTAATAGATAATGTGTCTTGTACGACCGTACTGTATACCTGTATACAGCATACGTTTCTTACTCGTTTAGTCGCCGTTTTGATTGCTATCCGTTTAGACACGTTCCGAATTCCGTAGTTAAAAATGTCAAATAAAAGA
>NC_042493.1:108718203-108719661 GCF_005508785.2 Acyrthosiphon pisum
GTCCTACGTGGTACTACTGGTACTATCGATCATAAATACTAGTAGTGCTTATAAGTAATGGTGGTATTAATTAATTTTTCTTATAATTAAATTAAGAATATAAAATATGTTAGAATATCTTCGAGCCCATTAAACTGATTAAGCAAGGTATGTATAATATTGCTACTGTTTTGATTTTCGTCAATAACAACACGTTTACACGTCCATCAAGAAAACCACACATCCACATGAGGCGTGATTTAAGTGCTATTGGGACCACCTTATTATGATTATTTGTAAATAAATAAAGTGATATTCAGAATACAGTCAAATTCGCTTATAACGATGCCGTATATAACGATATTCCGGGTAAAACGATTCCAAGCAATGTATTTGGTTGGTTTTATATGTTATGTGTAGTACTTTTATTCGTATATAACGATATCGGTTATAACGATAATCCGGATATAGCGATGTTATTTTAAAACAAAAATTTGTTTATATAATCACCTATAGGCTATAGCGATTATTAATACAGTATTGTAGTAGTAAATTTGATTTCGTCCAAATCGAAAATTCTTAATCTTATCTGTAACAGATAATGTGTCTTGTACGACCGTACTGTATACAGCATACGTTTCTTACTCGTTTAGTCGCCGTTTTGATTGCTATCCGTTTAGACACGTTCCGAATTCCGTAGTTAAAAATGTCAAATAAAAGAAGACGCTGTTTCACTATTGCTGAAAAAGTGAAAATAATTGAACGTTTAAAATGTGGTGTTTCTAATAAAGATCTTTGCCAAGAGCTAGGAATTAGTCAATCAACACTATCTACCATATGGAAATCAAAAGACCAAATAAAAAGCGTTTTTCAAAAAGACGTGACATCAAACAAAAGGTTAAAATGTAGCCAACATCAAGACGTCGAACTGGCTCTCTTGGAATGGTTCAAAATACAACGATCTAAAAATATTCCAATAAGTGGTCCGATACTTCAAGAAAAAGCGACCGAATTCGGGAAGCGTTTTAATAAAATCGATTTTCAATGTTCTTCTTCTTGGATTTCCCGTTTTCGTCAAAGACACAATATCGTTCTTGGAAAAATAAGTGGAGAATCGTCAAGCGTTCCTGTTGATGTTTCGGAAAATTGGCTGGAACACGTTTGGCCTAATTTGCGTAAACATATACTATACAGGTATATTCTGTACATTTATTAAAATTTATATAAATACCTTGAATGTTAAAATACATATGTAATCTTAAATAACAGTAAAAAATGTGTTTAATAAATCAATTTTTCAAAAAAAATAACGATCAGATTCCCTAGGTCCCTAGAAGATCGTTATAAGCGAATTTGACTGTACATAATTAGCTGGGCTCGATGCGACCGCATCTCTCCCCCCCCCCCCTTGGGATGTAACAGTTGCGGAAACATGGTACATGACGTACAATACGACTGTATACGCCCTATAAACGGGGG
>NC_042493.1:108721578-108738835 GCF_005508785.2 Acyrthosiphon pisum
GGTCTCGATGTCCTAGTCGACCTCCCACACAAAGTACCCGTTGCTGGCAGACTCACGCGTTGACACTCTCGTGCGTGTGACGTGAACTCGAGGACAGCGACCCACAGTAATCGATAACGCTGGCTAAGTTGATCGGATGAAACGAGGTAATATAAGATGGCAATAACTTACAAGACTGGGTACTGGATCAGCATAGGTGGATATTTGGTCACATCCGTGGGAGGGGGCTTAACATTTTCATCTCATCCATTAGTGTAAGCATACATTTTTAAACGATTCAACTTCTTACTAATAGATACTCAGTACTCCTACTTTATTATAGCAGAGGCACCAAATTTATATAGGTATATTAAAATACACAATTTATTTTGACATCTTATGTAGTTTGTTACATTCAGGGCTCAATCCCCCCCCCCCAAGTCCCCCCAATAAACGCCTATGCGGATCAGAGATTTCTTTATTTGCCCTCGCAATGAATAGGTGTAATAATTGAATAACAATAATAATTTACAAAACCATGCGCTCAATGCACTTTACTGAATAGTAATAATAATAATAATAATAATAATAATAAAGTATTTTTCGTAAAAAGACTAACAACAATAATAAAGGGCGTTGGCCGCAGAACAACAATAAAACAACGATAGTAACATATATTATAATATTATAAAATGTCGAAAAATAATTGATTACCTACAGAAAACGAAACAAAAAGAATAAATACACATAACAATTTTAATAATTTAAATGACGAAGTGGTGTATGGACGAGAAGGGAGACGTCGCCGTCGCGCAGAGTCATGCCCAGCGATAAGCTAATTGCTCAGTTAAAAATAGCTTAGCTTAAGTACTCTATGGGCGCGACCAACGACAATTCCTTCGACGCTCAACTAGTGGTAGGAACCAACATCATTGAAAATATTACAAAAATAAAGTTTAATGTCCGTAACATAAAAAAGCATCGAGTTGTTTACTTGTTTATGATCCTGGGCAAGATAAATACCATAAGTCAGTTGTACTATATGGAGAAAAAAACAATTATTAGCCTGACATTTTCGAGACACCTTATATCTTTCACCTCTACTCCGGTCAGAAAACAATAACACATAACAACATACACATAACAATTATAAATGACGTTTAAATGACGAGAAGGGAGACGTCGCCGTCGCGCTGAGTCGTGTCCCACGATAAGCTAATTGCTCAGTTAAAAATAGCTTAGCTTAAGTACTCTATGGGCGCGACCAACGACAATTCCTTCGACGCTCAACTGGTGGTAGGAACCAACATCACGACTTTCGCTACCACTGCCGTGGCTCATATAAAACGGAGCGAAGAGCTCAGATTCGTGTGTTAACCGTGCTAGTCTTCTGCTACGATTGGGTCACGATTGTTTTGATTTTATTTCATCCGTTTAAATCTGTATATTTAATCTGTATTTTTTTTTCTGAACAGAGGTGACAACACGATGCAATATAATATTATAGCAAATAATATATTAATCTTGTTTATAATCATATTTTTCGTGGTGGCAGACACGAGATCAACGGATGGAATTAAACGAAAAGGTACCTATATTATGTTTAAAATGTTTAACTATTGTTTTACGTATTGTTAATTATCTATATAATTTATATGGAAATTTAAAATGGAAATTTGAATTCAAAAGATCTTAGTTCGGGATTGACAATTCAAAAATGAAAATCATATACTGCTACAGTGCTAATCGTAATTATTATTATACTAAAAAATATCGGTTTTGGTTTCAATTTTATTTACCGGTTTTCATTTGTTATCGGTTTCGGTATTGAATTTAATACCGGTTTAAAATGTATTCCTGTTTAGTTTTTATTTCAGTTTCAGTTTTTTAACGGCTTGTGCTGGTTTCTGAAATCGGTTTCAAGCTCTAGATTATTTACGTTCATTCCTTACGCAATTTTTTTATAATAAAACAAGAAAAATGTGGGACTTTTTGAGAAAAAAAATTTTGTTGGGAGTTTGAAGGGAGGAAGTAGCCATTTTTCTGATTGTGTTTTTTTTTTAAACGCTTTAATGTATTATGATCGCTTATTTACATGAATTTAGATGCATCTAAATCCCGAACACGGCCCATTCTGGATAGAATAAGTAGTCGTGTATGTCCTCCATTTGGAACCTCAAAATTTGAGGTACAGACTTTACAAACTACGACGCCGATGTACGGATGTGCTTATATGGATAAACTAGTAACCTATGCTCCAGTGTTCCATTTGTATTTGGAGCGTCCCAAGAAAATATCTGTACACGGAAATTGCAACAACACGAAGAGTACGTATAACGAATTATTATTATTACAGCACAGTAGAGGAAGGGTTAGGTGCGGTCCACCTGTTGTTACAGTTGAGCTCTCTCTCGCTAAAACTATGAGCATAATATATCGTACATTATAATAATAAAGAAGTAAAAGTATTACTATTTACTTGCATATACTGAAATACTCTATAAAAGAACATTACCTTTTAATGTCACATCGTCACTGCTTGTTGTGTTGACAATCATGTATGTTGTGGTAGTATTCGGAAGTAGGTACTTCTATTAATATTTAACACCCATATTAGGCATTATTCATGGAATAATATACTTTATATATTTAATATTGATATTATTGTATATATACCGTTAGTGTTTTTGACATGACCACGTTTGGGGGGGGGGGGGATTTACCTCCAGGGCTATTATACAGCTTATTAAAACTTTAGATTACCCGGCTCCATTTTAAAATAAAAATAAAATCAATTGTATTATTAGTTATCGTTATTCTATAATCTATAATATGTTTGATTGATAGCATTATTAGCATTTATATATTAGAGAGTGTAGTATACATTTAGTATTATAACTCATAACCATTGTACAAAATCACGGATGTATACGCTCACACAAATGTGTTCATTAAATAGCACTATAAATATTCTAAAAATACTCCGAATATTCATACTCTTGTATATTTTGTTTTGTTGTGCTCTATACCTCTATCAGATATGGACCACTTCGTGTTTGAGTGTTTGTCAAAACATGACCGGCTGACCAATGATGACAAATTTGAAATGGGCTGGCAATATATATCGCTAGTGGATTATTCATCTGTGAAGCCAATTATAAGGCGATCCCATAGATGTGCCGTAAGTATACTATGTTTACCAACGTGTTATTTTATATTCTATATTATTGTAGTAGACGAACTCGTACAACCAATTTGATTATTCATCCAGTGCCTGGGGTTGAGAGGGATACACAGGTGATTGAAGATCATTCCTATATACATAATAGCTTAACTTATAATGTTCTTAAACCCAGTCGAGTTATTGGGGCCTTCGTGTTGTATAAATATACTTTCACCAAATGAAAAAGCCTGAGTTCTCTCAATTTTTGATTATAACCTAAATGGTGTAACGCTACATCGTACTATGGGATTTCTTAAATACCTTGAGCCTTTGGACTTTGTACTTTTCGATCTTAAACTGAAATTCGAATGTCATATCAAAGACATTGCGAACAGATCAAATAATATCCTTGGCTTTATTCGTTGAAATAGTGCAGAGATCGATGACACATTAGGTTTTAAGTCCATACACTGTTGTTTGGTACGTTCCATCTGTGAATATGGCTCGATTATTTTGTCTCCATACACATCTGTTAATATTTATAGTATTGAGAATACCCAACAAAAATGTTTAGGTTTCCTATCTTTTAAATGTTTCATATCTAGAGAGCCTGCCCATTCTTCGTACACCTCACTTCTACGTGAGCAGCGTCGTTTACTATTAGATTTATATTTCTCATACAAGCTTCTCAATGCTAATATACATTGTCTTGTTTTTTGAGTAGTTTCTCTTTTCATATTCCTGATCGAAACACCCAGTCTATAAATACTTTTTATCTTAGCAATAATATTACTATGAAAGTAACACCCCCCATAACAGAATTATGAAAACTATTAATGAATTAAAAATTGCTCTGTTATTTTCACCAAACTTTAACTCATTTAAAAGTCGTTGTAAATCCATTCTTAGGTATATTTATTTTTGTATATTGTTTTACTGTTTTGTTTAAACCATTCTAACGAACGATTTTTGGTATTATTATATGTAATTGGGCCTGCATCCGTTAAATCTAAAATAAATATATAAATAAATAAATAAATACCATTAAACGGTTTGATGATTCAAATATAATATATTAATATTATGATATACCGTTTTTTACGAATAAATATAATTTATAATGTTAAATATAATATCTAATATACGACCAACACCAATCAACAACTATCCTCGTGACTTTTAAAATATAAATGTTGAACGAAAAATATATCATTCAAATTACTATTGTTACTAGCGGTATAACTTATTATTATCCATCATATAGTTGTATTTACACTAATATCACTCGTATCATATTAACTTTAATCTTACTGCGAACTCTGCCGGTCTAAAACAGAACGTCGACGACGTAAATGGAGATTGTGGGTGGATTTCAGTGTACTATTTATATTATTATATATATATATAAGTTATGGTTGTTTAATTTTCTTTTTCTCTATCACTGTCTTTTTCCGTTCTGCCGACAGTTATATTCTGTGGATGACCAAGACTATAGTACGGTTAGATCAATCCATATGGTTATTAGCAAGCCGGTAATAGGAGATGAATTTAATGTAAGCCTGTGCAATGGGCTATCGGATCTTTTAGCACGTGATCAAACCAGACCAAACATCCCCGAGGGATATCGATATTTTCCCGACGGGTCTTTGTTCATCTATTTATTAGGAAGAAGGACTACAATGTTCATCAACAATGCCATCGGACGTCCCACTACAACTACAACTACCACCAGACGTCCCACTACAACGACAACTACGACCACTGAAAAATTTTCCGAAGTGGATTCTTTTTACCGTGATTACTTGTTATATTTCGTGGGCAGACCATGGTAAATACCTAACCGGAAAATATTTATTAGGGTCTCATAATACAAATAATGAAAAATATACAAACAAAAGGCAACATTAGTTTAAACTATATTATTTTTATGCAAATGATTCTTTCTTACCTCTGTTTTGAAATGAAATTTCAAAAAAATGTATTAAAATATAATAATAAAGAATGTAAACTGTACAAAAGCTACAAATAGTATGTAAATGTATGCGTCTGACTTTTTGATCCTGTTGAAAGTAAATTTTAATTAAATTATTATAATAAATAGGGAATTTAAAATTGTTTAAAACTTTATTATTTTAGAAGAACAAAAAACTCATTAACATGTTAATCTTAAATACATAGCTAGTTCTAAAATATTTTTAGTTTAATAATAATAAACAATATTTTTGTGTAATTAACTCTTTTAATCATTCAAGTAAAAATTATATTTAAATTATAATATCATAATTCAAATAAGTTCTTATATTATTTATAAATGTATGGTTGCAAAATAGTCGTGTAACATTATAATGAAAATAACTATTATATTTTTGTCAATATACAAATATATCATGTATGTGTGCCATATGAAATAAAAGAAATATGTACAATTCTCTTGCAATAAAAATGTAATTACTAAAGACTATTTGTATTAAGAACGTTGTAGAATACTCTTGTACTTTTATTAATTAATATTTAATAATAGTGTTTAACAAAATTAGAATATTATTTATTCGTTTTCTAATAAATTTCAGACCTAAAATACTGAAGATATTTTAAATAAATGTGATAATTATATTTATTGTATATTTTTAAACATTTAAAAATATAATTTATTGAATTTTTGATATAAAAATATTATTAGTAAAATAAATATTTATTTAAATTATTATATATTATATATAATGCAAAAAGGTTCAACTAATACCTAGTTCATTAATGTTTATTGATTATTAAACATAATTATATTTTTATTTTTTTTCAACATAAATTATAATTATAATTATATGTTACGGTGAAAGACGAAAATTGCTAAATGTCGTCATTCCCCGGTCAATGACGCCATTAGCCAAAATGATACAATTATGTGGATAAATGTTGTAAAAACACATATTTTAAACTCAAATGTACATCTTTCACTTGTCATTGACGTCATTTACCAAAACTTGTGGTAAATGATGATAAATCTCAAATAATACACTGATTGTTTTAATATAGATACTGTTTAATAATGATTGATGCCTCCGTTGTCACATTACAGTATTTTGTTTTTAACACAGCTATTATCCTATTTCTACCACCATGCCCTACTGGCTTCTGGCTACTGCTAAATGTGCCGAATGAATTACTTAAAACAACTCGTTTATTGTGACATAATATAAAACGTCAGTTATTTTCAAATATAGGCTTAATTAATTTTACTTTTCCACCAACTGTCACAGCATCATATTTATGCATAAGTCTGTTATTTGTTAGGTACCGTTTTTTTTGTGTTCCAATTTTTTTTTTTTTTTTTACTTTTTTCTTTTTTTTACTGTTGATAATTTTTTTCGATTGCTGCATTAAATTTATTCTCCATACTTAAATATTACTTTTAAATAAAACTACAACGCTAACTCGCACTCGTCGCATATACAAGTACTCACGTAGAATATACGCGTAAATACTAAACTAATATAGACCATTTCATATTATAACTTGGCTTATCGGCGTTATGGCTAGTCAGATTTTCGCTTGTTATCTACTTCCGTAGTGATATTTTTAACTAACGAAGCATTGTCGCGTACGTAAAACCTATACACTCGCATCGACACAAATGTGATGATACCGTATCGGCTCCGGCCTCCGGGTAGTATTGATCAATTTAAACAAGAAAAAATTATCAGAGCAGAGTGTGTAAATAAGCTTCACATAAGTTCAAACCACACATTTTTAACCGAAATTTTTTTCAAGTCAACATTATTTTTTAAGTCAAAACTATTTATTAAAATTCTACACTAGGTATTTTTTAAAATTCGATACAATTCTTCCCATAAATGTACTGAATATCATTCTCCAATTAAACTGGGGATTAACGTCAATAACCGGGGAATGTCTACATTTACAACATTTACCAATTATTAGGTAAATGACGTCATTTACCGGGGACTGACGACATTTAACACGTTGACATCATTCACCGTAACATATATAGGTATATATAAATAATTTGTACACGAGACGATTTTGGATATACTTTGACAAAATCTGACCAACGACTGATGAAGATTGTCGGATTTAATTCGGTATTATAACGTTTCGATTTATAAGTTAAATCCATTTACAAAAATGTTTGTTCTGCATCATTGAGACATTATTGCTGTTATTGTAAATGATTCTGGCAAGAGTAATTTTTCAGATTTCTTCAGGGCTTGAAACCGTTATCAAAACCGAAATCGAAAAAATTGTATACCGGTATTAAAGTCAAAACAGAAACCGGAAAAAATTGGATACCGGTATTGAATTCAAAATCGAAACCGTAAAAAATTGGAAATCGGTATATTAAATTCAAAACCAATATCTGAAAAAATTGGAAACCGTTATTTTTTTTTTATTAATTGACGTGTTTTTAAATACTTAAATTCCATTAATACGCATAATTAATGCTCATAATAAAATTTAGATCATAATTAAAATATTGATAACCATTTCATTATTCGCAAAATTATTAGTTGCTATATTAATAGTAATGATATAAATTATAGTTACTAACAAATATTATATATATGACAATACGGGACAAACAATGATAATTGTATAGACGATTCAGCTCACTGAAAATACTTTAGAAACCAGTATACAAAACCGAAACCGAAACCGAAATTTCTTAATACCAGTATTGCTAAGTTGAAACCGAAATCGTAAAATTTCAAAACCGGTATACAAAATCGAAACCGAAACCGAAATTATTTCAATCGGTTTCAAGCCCTGGATTTCTTGTCAGTTGATCTTAAATTTAAAAAAAGTTATGAAAATTAAGTAAATTCTTTAAAAATAATTCAGTAATACAGTTTATAATATGATATAACTATAATATTATAACTAATAATAGAACTGATAAATCATAAACATATCTATCTGTAGTTTTAGTTCTTAGAAACTTACATATTTATGTGTATTATTATTTAACATTTCAATTTTTTTAACGGGTCTGCACGTGACCTGTTATTTTACTAAAAAATACGCCTTTCAGTAGGAAAAACTCTCACGCCTCGCAAAGTTATCTGATTTTTTTTGGAAAGATATACACTTCTTATCTTTGTATAGGGCGCATTTCCATTTTGGATTTTAAAAATATTTCTAAACCATATTGTTACAGCGTTCAGGTGGAACTGGACAATGTACTCCGTAGGACCACTCGAATATGGCCGAGAACAATATCGGTTTCAAGCCCCGAATATTGCCATTTGTGTATGCTGTAAACAGCAAACGTTTATAAGGTGAGATTGCCTTTCCCATAGAGGAACGTTTCAAGTTGTTACAAGAACCGCCCGTCAAGACTACGACGAATAAGTACCTACTTCTAAATGCACGAAATGTCGAAATAGTAAATACTCCTCTGTCGAACACATCTCACTCAATGTTGTCTTGATTAGTTTCGTCTTCGTTAAGTATTTGGCACATTGTATATCACTTAACCCATGTCTGATATAATAATTTATGTTGTATGTATATTTATAAGTTTTTTATGGTTCTACTTTAGACAATATGCATTCTTTAAACTACGTGTAACTTCAATAATAATTTCAGAATTCCGAGATGACCCGAATGTCCGTCTCTGGAAGGCCAAGAATCAATCAGTTTTCCATGCAACGGGCTTCCGAGCGTTAAAAGATTTTAATTTACTATAACATATCGTGCGAAGGATACGATTTCTCAATTGTTTGACAATTTTTGAATTTCATCGTTTACTTCAGGGATTTTGAGATTTAGATACCAGTTTGTTGATTTTCCAAAGCTGTACAATAAGCACCGTTCACGCCATTTAATCATTTCAACCAATGTGTTTTAAAAATATCTAAGCTAAAGCATAAGCTATTATTAATACCTTGTTCTCCCAAAACAAGAGTACAACGATCATGAGACTGACAAGGATCTTTTAATCCTCTAGGACATGATGATAACAATATCACCATACAAATCAATTAGATGTATCATTATCGGGGTACACATTCTGCTAATTATAAACTGTAATAATTTTACGAAATGAAAAAAATTATGAAATATAACTATGATGTATATACTGTGTATATTATATACCAGTTATTGTATCTTATATCTTATAATCGCACATATATTGTACAAGTTATATATTTCTATTATAGCCAGATAGGTACCAAATAAAAATACCTATCATTATTTTATCCTTCTACCTACCGACCTACCTAAAGATATTCAATATTTTTACAATTGTATTTAATAATCATTTATAATAATGCTAATAATGTATTAAATTAAATACTAAACTAGGTACCATATGTATACTAACCACAAAAATAATTGTCTGTAGTAGGTACTTATAAATTATAGCTGTAGATATTAAAATTTGTAAAACATTCTAATTATTTAAAAATATGAAAAAAAAATTATTACGCTATTGGGATAATATTAGATTTATCCATTTCACAAAAAATATCAAAAGACTATACATATTGTGTAGTAAAACGCCGTTTTTCACGAATTGTTTCTACTGTCATGGACATGTATAATGTAACTTGTATACAAGTTTCTCTACCGGATGGGAGACGGAAAAAATTTTTCGAGAAAATAAATTCATTGGGCAAAAAAAAATTTTTAATAATATTATTGATCACGTAAGATTCAATAAAAATTTTTTTATAATTTTATAATTATAAGCTATTATTTTTGTTTAATATCTGTTTTGTATTTAGTATGTTTTATATTATGATTATATAATTATTATATATATATCTTTAAAATACAGATTTTTTCTCTGAGAGTTTTTTCTTTCAGATTTTTTTCCAGATGCTTTTTCGGCGTTTTTGAGTTGCGGACAAAGTCACAAAATCCATAAGAGTTGTAGACGAAATCTGAAAATGTAATATAAGAATTTCGTACACAAATATAACATACTAATTGCAGAAAAATTTCTAATTATTATTTTCGATAATATATTGACACAAATTGTTAACCTTGCCTACCAATTTTTTTGTAACTTATCCTGAGTCCTGAAAAGTGGTGAAGAGAAATATTAGTGTTTGCAACTTACGTGGTTTTTATTATAAAGAACTCTGTACGCAATTAGTTTTATGACAACATGAATCATGTCCGCAATTGTTATGTTATAAATTATAATATTTACCTGAACAATTCGTCCGCAACTAGTATGTGTCCTACTTTTTCCCGAGAACTTTTTTTTTATACAATCCTACTGAAAAGGTAATTATATTGGGCCGTTACTTAAATCTTTATACTCATAAAATAACAGATCTTTTTTATGTTCCAATTTCCAGACGACCCTTGAACTTTTTTCCAATTTTTTTACACAGAGTTATTCTAAATACTTTTATGAGTGTCACCACGTCCCACTATTTTTAATTTTTGTCTGAGAGGAGAGGAAGAGAGGGGTGTATTGTACTCAAAGGTTACTGTTTTCTATCGTATCATTTATAAGAGAAATATACGTGCGCCGATTATAGGTAATATAATACTTAATCATTTACGCACTCTGTCATAAATAAAGACTGGCCAAAATTATAAGCTACAAATTAATGTAAACTTTGTTATATAAATAGTTTTAATATTAAATACATGAGAGTTGTATGGAAAATACCAATCACTTTACTTTTATACCATGGCTAACTGAAATATATAAATTGGGTTTTCGTAAAATTTAGTTTCAACTTTTACATTAGGTACTATAACGATTAGTTCAAATGTATATTCTTTATGACCAATTAATTTACTATCAAGAAACGCCGATATACGTAGCAATGCATTTTAGGTGTGTTCATTATTTCCCGGGCGAAGTCGAGTGATACAACTATGCCTAGTATAATATAATATGGATGCGATTTGGATTGTGGAATGTTTTAGTGGACGAGGAATGTGTGTAGCCTAATCACAGTAACATATAGGTACATAGGTAGTTACTGACAGCTGCCAACGCGACGCCGACGCCCTAATGATCATAAGTACTTTTTAACTGTCATCGTACGTATGTTAATTGGTATAGGTACCTACTTTTAAAATACAATATATAAGAAATAAAACCTATTATTATCATTTAGTAGGTTTACTTTTACAGAATAAAATAAAGACAACTCCCGGGTCGTGACATGGACGGTGATAGTCGATTTTCGAATGCATTATATTTTTTATGATATCCGGCATCAAAATCGTTGCACGAGCTAAGTAAAAAAGCACATAGCGACGGCACGACAGTGTAGATATCTATTATCTCAAAACAGGAGTCACAACATTAACACTTTGTCAAACTCTGTGTACAAAACGGTCAAATAAAAAAAATAAATCTTTATGTACTATAAGTATGTAATATCATAAATAAATGCTAAGTATATTGAATTAATATTCACTTATTTGAGTTATTTTGTTTCAATAATGCATTTACTTGGCGAGAAAATATATACTTTATGTGACAACATTCACGAAATATCGTGAACAAAACAAATAAAAGGCATTATAAGTTTACTATAATTTAAAATATTATAATGGTTATTTCTACTCAAAATAATTTCTCGCCAAGTAAATATGTTATTCATATTTTTTTTATTCGGCCGTTTTTTACACGGAGTTCGACGAAGTTTTTTTGTTGTGATTACATTATACCGTGTACGGCCGTACGGTGTACGTTTAGTGTATATAAAATCAGCTTCATTTTTATACCTTGAAGTAAAACCCATTTCGTTCATTTTTTTATGAAAGTTATTCGTTAGATGATACAAACAACCGTGAATTTCAGCGTCAGGGTATTTTTTTTTTTATGGTATTAATTACTGACAATTCAAAATCACATGACACGGATCTTGGATTTAAATCAGGTTTTAATAAATTTAACATATCAAATAATTTACCGTATGTATTTTCCTGCTTATTCGGTAACAGTGCATAAATTCATGGATGGACACAATTCAGTGCTTCCGCCAGAATAAGAAAAACTTGTGCAAAAATTGTTGATGTTACTTTAAATTTCCCATCGCAATACCAAACTTTTGAAAAATGTAATATTTCTAAACTTCCAGGCCTTCCAAAAATTATAATTCTATTTTCACTAGGTCCGCTATCGTCTAATAAATAATTTTCCCATACACTTCAGACGGTGAGTAAACTTTGTATGTACCTGGTATGTCTAGTGTTATCAAATCATTCGGTGCATTTGGTGCCGCGTGTATTTCATTTCGTTTTCTTCGAACTGTTTTTTTTAATGCTGAATCACGTTGAAGGGCTCCCTCTATAGATAGTTATAAAACAATTAAACTCAGAAAATAAAATTAAGAAAAAATACGGCAGTTTCTAATAAGTACCTTAGATGCTTCTGATAATCCAGTAATGCATTCGTTTATCACTGTAGACGTTGGTTCCATAGTTTCTCTAGCACGTTTTTTTTAATATTGCACACTGCGATTTTTGCTTCAACTTAGCAGCATCAGAGCCATGAGCATGCAATACGCTTAAGAATAATTAAGTCTGTTTTACCAGTATGCACACGAGCTTATTATTTTCTTTTATATCTACGTCGCCAAAACCGTTTTGAACCATCGGAATTAAAAGCGTCATATAAGAACATGAAACCATCATCCACAAAAACTTCACCATCGCTATTTGAGTCAATTAACGACATTTTACATGTATACCTATATACTAGAGATGGAGAATTTATGGTAATAAATAATTACCAATAATCTGGTAAAAATGGTAAAATAGCTAAATCTTAGGGCCATTGTTATTATTTACTATAAGACATTAGTAAATACGATTTGTTGTTGGTACTTATGTGTATACCTACTTGTTAAATCTAGTTCTTTCCAATAATAACAATAATCAACAAAACATTTAAAAAATGTATCTAAATTATCTATTGTTCTGTATTAGACATTAGTAATTAGGACATTTTATAAAATATGAATATAATTCGAGTTATAAAATTTCATAGTACAAGTGTATTAAAAAAAAAAACCCCCGTGGCCCATTTAAGGTTATCATATTACATATACATTTAATATAGGTATTATATTAATTTTGTACTCTTGAAAAAACTTGTTCGAGTTGGTAAATATGAAAATTTGTTACGGAAGAACGGAGAAATAATTTTAACTCGTAACTGACATAATAATAT
This sequence comes from Acyrthosiphon pisum, assembly GCF_005508785.2. Classification (NCBI taxonomy): domain Eukaryota; kingdom Metazoa; phylum Arthropoda; class Insecta; order Hemiptera; family Aphididae; genus Acyrthosiphon; species Acyrthosiphon pisum. Next base: position 108,734,892 of record NC_042493.1, read on the forward strand.
ATTATAATATTATATATTATGTTTATTAGAGGTAAGAAACGTCATAATATTCATCAATGTGTTTCTTTTTCGATATTCACACATGACTGAAGGTCTAAAGACGTCAACATTTTATTCAAATCAAATGGAGCCGTATAAGAGAAAATAATATCCGTGACTTTAAAATTCGATATGAACGAAGAGCCAAATATTTATAGGTACCAATATATAATAACATACATAATAATTAATATTATATTATACACTTACTCACGGTAAGTAAACGAAATAAAAGTTAGGTTGCTGGAAAAAAAGTCATCGGTATAATATAATAACATCCTACTCGATACCTGGTATAATGTATATTATTATTATATAAACCGACAAACGATAGATACAATTTTTGTTCACTTATTGGTGAATGGGTCCAAAAATGAAAACATGACTTCGAACACGTCAACACTTGAAATTTTAATTGGGGTCGATAGATGAAATTATGAAAATGTATTAAAAAAACAAATTGTTTATAATGTGCTTTAGGTAATAACATAAAATTTGATAGTCAACGATTTAAAAATGAAGAGTTTTATAGTTTGGTGTAAAAAAGTTCTGAAAAAATATAGTATCTATATTAAGAAATGTGGAAATGCTTTAAAGCTTCTAGTTTTTTATATTACCTATATGAGTACGATATTTTGAAAAAATTAAAAATGACAAATTCTTCGTTGGAATCGATTCTATAAGACTTGCCTAATATTGGGTGACCACAGCCTTTATCAGTCATTATTGTGGGTAGATAGACATGATAATATGAGATGTGTGATTCTATAAGTAGATAATGTAATGAGTATAAATTTAAATTGAATAATAATTATAATAATATATTATATTGTAACCCTTGTTTAGGATATTTAACTGCGATTTCCCATTATAATAATATACCTATTATACAACCGTAAACCAATCGTCAAATAATAACAGCAGAATATAAAGCTAGCATTTCCGTCCACCGTTACCCATGCCCAAGATTTGGTTTTTTTTATAAATTAATTTGTAAAAAAATTTAGATATAATATGCCATAATAATTATTCAACTAATTATAATAGTAATATAATTAGGGCTCGGATTTCAATGCATTTGCATTTTTTTTTTGGGGGGGGGGGGATATCTTACGCGATACTTTCCAAGCTACAAATATGTTTCAAGTACTTCGCGGTCCAACCACAAAAACTTTTTGGGGAATTTTTTTCTTTTTTGCATTTTTAGCGGATTTTATTCTTTTTAGGGCATTTTTGAACGTTTTTAATACATTTTTAAATTTTTTAGAACCTTTTTTTACCTATTTCTTGTATTATAACTAAAAAAATTGACCTCACTGAAATATAAGTACTACATAGTAGCATATTACTAAGTAATATAAATTATTTTCATTTTGAACTATTTTAACTTATTTAACATCAGGTAATCCGGTTTTAAATTAGACAATCTTTATGTCACACCATCTAATTAGCCGATTTTATTTCATAAAACTTAACTTTTATCTGAGTATTTTCTTATCGAGCGATAATATTATATCGGTGGGGTCAAATTGGAAAAAACATAAATTTAAAATTTGACAACGTTTTAAATAAAAATAAAGCCTTTAACCAAATAAATAAAATATGTCAAATATTAGAAACAGCTAGAAGATATTAATCCAGAAAATATTATTCCAGAAGATTTAATACCTAACGGTCTAACATTATTCAAGTTTGCTCCTATCACCTCAGTTGATGTAGTGACGTCATTTTCAGTATTTGAAAACTTATTGGCATACAACCGTCGATCACTTAAATTCCAAAATATTAAAGAAATTATTATTGTACAGTGCAGTGCAAATATAATTTCATTTTTTTACTAATATTTAATAAGAATTTGAATTTCTTTAATAAATATGCATTTTTTGATATTTTTAGGATATTTTTTAAAGTTTTTAGGTCATATATGCATTTTTTGAAAGGGCATTTTTTTGATATTTTTAGGGCATTTAAATCCGACCTCTAGTCATAATATAATATGTATCATTGTAACCAATGACAACCATTAAACAGATATAATTTTTTTTATCGTGTGCTGAAATAAAATACATGTGTAAGCTACTCTTCAGCTACCTACATGGGAGGAAAAAATAAGCTATAAACACCTTCTGAGTTTCAAGGACTATATTGATATATATTTTATTGGTAGGTAGACCAGTAGGTAGACAGGTATAGGTACACCAAACCACTTGCAGTTTTGTATCTTATTGAAATTTGAAATACAGAAATAAATGTTTATAATATGTTTGCTGATACTTCTCACCTTTAGAAAATCATTATTATTGTCTTCAATTATCAATTATATTAATAGTATCTTAAGTCATTGTATAATATTATGATTTGTATATGAACTTTGAGATCAGTATACGAACATGAAATAAACGACCTGGCCACACTGCTTCACTGAATAGTGACAAGCATTAGTCAAAAGTCAATTATATCCATATTAATACTATCCACGATTTAAGACGGTAAAGTTGTCCAACGAATCAATGATAAAGTGTCTACCGAAATTAGTAGGCATGTGAAACAAGTATATATATAATATATGGATTCAAAGCGTATATGGTAATTTTTTTTTTCGCGTTCTATATTATTTTCCAGAGGGGGGCGACGTCCCCCCCTTATCACCCCTAAATGGGCGCCCTTGCAGTAGTACCGGCTACTGTTCCCAGACGATAATAATATTAAATACGGTGACTATAATGTGTTATAATATTATACAGTGCGAATTCAAACGGCGCGTCGAGGGGGAGGAAAAAACGCGCTCACTGTTGTAAGCAGTCTTATGTAATACTCTCGTGGTCGGTTTATTGTACCCTCGGCGTGCGTGACCGTAAGACTTCGTATATCGCGAGCGCATACGATAGAGCCTAGGAGTCGATAAATGCAAAGTTTACCCGCCGGTCGCATAATTAGGATAAATTATTCTCGTCCTCGGGACGCCAAGCCGCCAAACCGCATTCGGATAATTACCGTAGAACGGGGTGAAGTGGTTTTTGGTATATTTCTTAAGATTCCGAAGAATCTATTTGATCAAAACGATTGAAACGTGGAATATATTATCTATACGTATGAATAGGTACAACTACCTACTCATGATTTTTTTTTTCAAAGTTTTTTATACTTTTTTTTGTTCTAAAAAGTGGTCCACTTTACCCACATATGTGGGGTGAAGTGGACCAGGTATTTGATTTTCATTAAAAACCACTTAGACCAATTCTAGTTTTGAAGTGAACCAATGAATGGCATTTTTTTGAAATAGTCACACCTATTTTTGAGCATTACAATTTTTTTTTCCTGTTTATTCATAATATATGCAATAAGCTAAATTTAGAAATATAAAATTTTTATTTAATCATTTTCGTAAAGAAGTTTGATTTAATTTCAAAGATTTAACTCTCAGTGTTAAATTTTGTTCAGTGTACTTCAAATTATAGCGACAATTATAATTTTTCCTGTTACTTCTTGGTGTTTTGAGGGGGTCCAATTCACCAGACGTTTTTTAAATTGTCTATAAATTGTTTCGCCAAAAACTAAATAACAACAAATTTACAATTATGATTGAAATAAAAAATTCATATGAACTTATTGATAAGATTATAAGATTATTAAGAGTGAACATTTTCAATTTAGTTGCTTACTTTTAAGATATTAATGACTTTTTAAAAACTTCCAAATAAAAACAAAATAGTAGTTTTGACTTTAAACAGAATAGCACAAACAAATATAAACCAACAATCCCTGGCAAAAAATGATTTATGCGGGGAGGGGGGAGTCTGTGGTCCACCTGGCTTACCTACTGACTACTAACTTAATGCACCAGTTATAATTACATATATTATACAGCTGGCATGGGGTATTGAGTTGACGGAAGTTTGAGGGTG
>NC_042493.1:108740877-108741882 GCF_005508785.2 Acyrthosiphon pisum
TAATTAATGTAAACTTGTTATATAAATAGTTTTAATATTAAATACATGAGAGTTGTATGGAAAATACCGATCACTTTACTTTTATACCATGGCTAACTGAAATATATAAATTGGGTTTTCGTAAAATTTAGTTTCAACTTTTACATTAGGTACTATAACGATTAGTTCAAATGTATATTCTTTATGACCAATTTATTTACTACTAAGATACGCCGATATACGTAGCAATGCATTTTAGGTGTGTTCATTTTTTCCCGGGCGAAGTCGAGTGATACAACTATACCTAGTATAATATAATATGGATAAGATTTGGATTGTGGAATGTTTGAGTGGACGAGGAAGGTGAGTATAGCCTAATCACAGTAACATATACATAGGTAGTTACTGACAGCTGCCAACGCGACGCCTAATGATCGTTTGACCTGATGACTTTTTAAATACAATATACAACAGAACAAACCATTTATTATCATTCAGTAGTTTACTTTTACAGAATAATATAAAGACAACGCCCTGGTCGTGACATGGATAATGATAGAAAATAGTCGATTTTCGAATGCATTATATTTTATATTAAATCCGGCATCACAATCGTTGCACCAGCTAAGTAAAAAAAGCACATAGCGGCGGCACGACAGTGTAGATATCTATTATCTCGAAACAGAAGTCGCAACAATAACACTTTGTCGACGTCTGTGTAAAAAACAGACAAAAAAATAAAAAAATAAATCTTTATGTACTATAAGGATGTGATATCACAAATAAATGCTAAGTATATTGAATTAATGTACACTTATTTTGTTTCAATTATGCATTTACTTGGCGAGAAAATATATACTTTATGTGAAACATACACGAAATATCTTGAACAAAACAAACAAAAGGCATTGTAAGTTTACTATAATTTAAAATATTATAATGGTTATTTCTACTCAAAATAATTTCTCGCCAAGTAAATAAGTTATTCACATTTTTTTTTACTTGGCTTTTCACTTCTTCATGGAC
>NC_042493.1:108742220-108746564 GCF_005508785.2 Acyrthosiphon pisum
GTCCAGAAATGATGTTGTCTCTGCTTCGTTTTAGAATAAATTGTTTAAATCAGGGACTGGAACTGAACCTAAAAGAACCTTTAAAATATTAAGATCCGAAACCGAAACCTTTATTTTAATAAATAAAGTACCGGAACTCAACCGACATTTCAAAATTGAATACCTAGGTTCTTTTAGGTTCAAAAATAGAATTATTTTATTTATCACAATTTAATGATATTACTGCTTTATGTATAAACTATGTATGATCATATGAGTAATATTTCTCATACTATTAATTAAACCCACATTCTGGATAGGTATTTAAAATTACTATACTTTTGAGTACCTAAATTAAATTACTTTAATCACAATAATATCATGAAATAGAATTAAAATTATAGGCTGACTAATATATATGTAATATGTATATTGTATATGTATATGGTGTCAAAAATGTCTCGTAATTCATCAATATTGAGAACAGTTGGCCGATTTGGCTGATTTTTTTTTTGTTGTGTTCGTAATTGTCAGGAAAAGGTTCTCATGAAAGAACATTTTAGGAAAATCACCGGAAAAGTATGAAATCTGGATGACAAAAACACGACATTGGCGCTAGAAAAACATCAACTAAATAATAAAAAATTGAGTTTATTGTTGCAGATTAAAATAATCATAATGTATAATAATATATTGGTTGCTGTTGGTTAATCGGGCATGTTTGTTGATTTGTATTATTATTTGTTGTCAATATATATATATATATACATTATATATATTAATGTTTGTGTGTAGATTAGGCCTCTTGGATGAAGACGGACTAATTTAAAAAGGGTTAAATTTGTTTTTTTTTATTCATCGGATTTTAGTACTGTTGGATTTTGTATTATTTGACTATATTAATCCATCGTAGGTGTGAAAACGACAAATATGGTACAACTTTGATACTTCAGAGTTAAATCATACACTTATACGTACAAACAGCTTACAACACGGGGTCCGCATACCTGATAATATACTGCTGTGAATCAGAATTCGGGTGATACGTATATTACGTATATTATATAATGTTATATTTAAAAATAACGTAATATTTAAATATAATAACATTTATTTATGTATTAATAAGGAAAATTATTATTTACAGATATAATCAACCGTTATTTGTTGATTTTGGGATTTTTTATTTTATCATTAGTTTCCGATTTAGATTTTAAAAAGAGGGTCGATTTTCAATGACTTTCGTAAACCGTATAACGGGAAACGATCAGAATCACTAAACCAAAAGTGTTTCAAATGACCAAAAAACGAATGAGATTACCATCTAGTACTCTAAAATCCTTCTTTTTTCATTATTTATTTACACTTTATTTTTATTTTAACAAAACGTTCACTAACAGAGAAATAATTACCTACCAGTATTGAAAATGCGGACAAATTGATTTAATAATAATAAAAGTTTATAGAATTATTTTAATTTAAACAAGTGTTGTTATTACGTCTGCACTGTAACTTGTTAGTTTCTTAAATGTATGCAAGCATATATATGCAAGCTTATATGCAAGCTAAGTATACAATAATAATGAAATAACTAAATATTTGTATAAAACAAAATAAATTATTCCATAAATTATAATATATTATTACTATAGGTTTTAATTATTATCAAAAAAACACAACAGATTTATCTTCCAGCCAATGAGCCATAATGAAAAATCGAGGAAGTACTGTTTTATATACAAGCTAAATGATGCCGATTTCCTTGGACACATAGGTATACGTACCTATCAGCATAAGATTCATATTGTATTATATTTTCTAATTCATTGGATTTTTCGATTTTAAACGCAAAAAACTAACTATTTTAATTATTACTATTCTTACGATTTAGCGAGTTTTTGGTTTTTAATCAACAATTATTCTATTCAATAAATTAAGTATTAATAAAGGTTTAATAAATTAAAAATAGCCGTACGCGGCCCGTTCACGTGTATTGTTATTGCGTTAGACGCCGCCGCCTTGGCTCGAGCTCATTTCCGGGCGTAATATACTCACATTATTGGGATATTTATTTTTCTCCAGCCAGCCGCCGCCGTCGCTTTCTTCGGACGACCGTTAACCACTCTGTGCGTTATTATTATATACTAATAATATAATATATACAGTGTTATAATAATATTAATTGTCATGCCGATAAACGGCGGTACGCTTATAGAATACGATATAACCAAGCCCTGCACAGTGGCGGTTTTACGAGATGGTGGGGGGGGGGCTGGTAGATCCCTCCGTTGACTTTTTTTTAATACTTACAATAACATAGGCGCCTATAAAAAGATACCTACCTATAAGTTATCTTTTTAATAAATCAGCCCCCCTCTACTACGAAAAAATCATTCGAGTACCATAGCGATCACAAAAAAGTACGTCATAAGGTACGACATATTTATATTATTATATGCTATGCTACCATAGTTACTGTCGATAATCGATTATTTTAATATAGTGCGGTTTATGCTTAAAATAATAAATATGTAACCAAAACATATAACTTGCAGTTACTTGCATATTTTGTACTAGGTGAACTTAACTATAACTATAACAGGTGCCTATTATTTCTACCGTTGTCATCATTTAATAATACTCGTTCGATAGAAGATAACATAATATTCTTAAATTTTTTCACATATAGCTTATCTGCAGAAATCTTCAACAAACTTATAATAATGAACTTCCTCGTCTTCCTCTTCGGAAGATACATAATTATAATATTTCAAACGTTTTCATAATAGTATACAGTATAGTGTAGGTTATAGATTAGTCTCACTGCATCAGGGGCGGCTCCAGAGCCTTGGTTAGGGGGGGGCCAAGTTATAATTTCAAAAAATCTTATAACAAAAAGAAAACAAACATTTTTATAACACAAATTCAAGTCGTCTATTTTTATTCCATTTACCCAGCAGGTACATCGTATACACCGTCATACCTCTATGGCCCATATATTCCATATGACAATATTATAATAATTTAATATGCATTTATTTTAACAATATATATTTTTATAAATACGGGCGTTGGGGGGCGGCCCCTAGGGCCCCCCCTGGAGCCGCCTCTGCACTGCATTATTATAATCTATCCATTTTAATTTTATTTACGTGATTTCAAAGATATAAGTAGATGATGTGAGTATAGGGTTCACAAAACTGTTACTAAGTATAAAAGCCTGAGAATATGCCTTTATAGATTTACCGAATTACGATTTTTAAATACTACTAGTTGGTACTTAATATTATATAATATAGTATATGCCTAATTTTATTACTGTAGTCAAATTGAGTAAAGCCTAAATGTATTCAGTAGGGCTTTGACCTTAAATAGGTGTGTAGTACCTACCTACATATATTATGAATATAATAAAGCCGATAATCATATACGTTGAATTGACGTTATAGGTTATAACATATATGCTCAATAATTATGATATTATAATAGGTACTTATATGATTTAATACACCATCGTAATATTTCGATACTATAAATCGAGGGTTTTTTGTTGACTTTCAAGACACTGTATATATCACTGTGTTGAGTACGTCACTGTGGAAGAGTATAATTAATTTAAACCAAAATCGTTCTTATAGTCGCGTCGTATAATATTAGCTGTATCGAAATCACATAATACGTATTATACGGACGTTAATATATTATGAGAAGATTTTACTATATTTTTTCGTTTCATTTTGATTCGACGATTAATTAAACTATTTAGACTACAATGTTCTGTGCACACACAAAAAGCGGTCTCATTATTCTATGCATTACTATATTATATAGGAAATAATTATCCAATAATATAGGCATATATATATATAAAAGTGACATTTATACAACCAAAACTAAAGTTAGGTACCTACCCTCCGCCAGGTCATAATCTTGATATATATTGGCTATTTCATTAGAATCACATATTTTTTATACATAAATTAATTAAGGCGTACAATTATTTATGAAGTATATAATACTGCAAAAAACGTCCGTTAAATCCTCAGATTAAATTGACTTCATAATAAACGTCCTAGGTACATGGGCGTAATAATATTATAGCCGGGTTTGTTTCCTTTATATTATTATTACCTGAAGATTAACGTGCAAACTTACAATATAATATTATTTTCTACGAACGGATTAATACGTTCAGATATGACACGAAAAATATTTCTACAAGTTATATTGTTCATCAGCCAGAGATATCATTTTTTTTCATGATATTGCAAACTCTTAAAATGTTGAACTACCTAATGTTGAAATGTTATGTTTAATTGGTTTCATCAAAATTACAACCCTTAACACATTTTCTATTAAGGGGAT
>NC_042493.1:108747310-108754517 GCF_005508785.2 Acyrthosiphon pisum
AAATAGAACACGTCTATAATACTATGTTTCACGTGTGTTAGACAAAGACATAAAATCGCCGCTTCCAATCCCCTTAAGTTCCAACGATAAAAAAACAAATTCCAATTATTATTGTTTGAATTATATAATATAGAAAAAGAGTAAATTAAAATTTGATAAAGTGATCTTATATAAATTCATATAAACATAGAGTTAATCTTGATAATATTTTCATCATATTATTAATAAAATATATGCCATAATTTACCGCTATATGTAAAATATAATATTCGAACACAACGACACAATGTTTTTTTCTGACCAGAGTAGAGGTGAAAGATATAAGTTGTCTCAAAAATGTCAGACTATTAATTGTTTTTTTCTCCATATAGTACAACTAACTTATGGTATTTATCTTGTCCAGGATCATAAACAACTCGATGCTCATTTATGTTACGGACATTAAACTTTTTTTTTTGTAATATTTTCAATAATTGGACAACTTCATTGTGGTCAGTTTGATAATGATACAAAATACTTAAAACCCTGATATGTTTACACCAGCTTATACCATCATGGTCGGAAACCGACCCTGAACTACGTGGTTAATATAACAATGTTTAAGGTCATTTTTGATAAATAATATAATTATATGATTACATATTTTCATATTACTTATCTATGAATTGTGAATTGTAGGCATCCCTATTTTTTGACAAGTTTTGTTGGACTAAAGTTGAATTAATAATGTTCTATTCTGATGACTATAATTTTGGTTTCTATGTCAGGGACTATTCAAGCCACCCGCTATTGGGCACAATATAATAATTCGATTTTGTTTTCAGACAGACTACGCTCCGGGTGCTAGGGTTATTCTTACTTTAGATCTTTGTCCATAATGAAAATTAATCTTCCCTCATCTATTGTGACTATTGTTCAAATATAGCCCTAAAAATGACAAAAGGTTGAAAAAACTACTTAGAGTGTACTTAGTTACACATTTTTTACTCAGAAAAATCTTAATATTACATTTAAACCTAATTTATATAACTGTTCACAGAGATAGATTGCAGAGAGTTGATTAATTGTACATTGAAACATAATGTTTATACAGAAAAGCACAAACAAATATAAACCAACAATCAACATACTTGTTTCTCTGGAAAATAATGATTTATGATAATACTTTATATATGATTAAAATTCATATAAATAAATAATTACTTATATTTCGTTGAATTTTAAATTATAAAATATAAATCAACACAAAAACTTACCTACTTTTATAATCAATTGGTATTGGTTTGCATATCCATCAATTAGTATTGGTTAGCGTATCCATCAAACATTTAAAGCAATATAGCCTATATAGGTACACTCCGGTTGATAGTTATTTAAATACTACAGGTATATATAGTATATATAGGTATACCTACTATATGATACTAGAGGGCCAATTTTGAATGTGCGGAAATCTAGCGGGCCAGAGAACATATAGAAAGCAAAAAAAAAACCTTGTGTTAACTATACGCCTATTAAGTTTATAAGAATGTAAATAAAAGCCCGGGCCAACTTCGTTTTGAAGTTATTGATGAAAAACTACAAAAACTACATTTTTTTAAAAAAATACTTAGAATTGAATATTTTTAAATGTTTTTTTTTTTCAAAATTTGTGTTTTAGGGTGACTTGTAAGAATGTAAAAAAAAAGCCCGGAGTCCGGACAAACTTCATTTTGAATTTATTGATGAAAAACTTATTTATTATTAATATTTATTAAATATCCCCTTATTTACAAAAGAACGACGAAAATAACCGCTGCAATAGCGGGAACAAAAGTATTTTTCGTAAAAAGACCAATAACAATAATAAAGGGCGTTGGCCGCAGAACATCAATAAAACAATGGTAGTTGCACATACATATGTATTAATATTATAAAATGTCGAAAAATAATTACAGAACACAAAACAAAGAGAATAAATACACATAACAATATTATAATAGTTTAAATGACGGATTAGTGTATGGTCGAGAGGGGAGAAGTCGCCGTCGCGCAGAGTCATGTCCAGCGATAAGCTAATTGCTCAGTTAAAAATAGCTTAGCTTAAGTACTCTATGGGCGCGACCAACGACAATGCCTTCGACGCTCAACTGGTGGTAGGAACCAACATCACGACTTTCGCTACCACTGCCGTGGCTCATATAAGACGGAACGAAGAGCTCAGATTCGTGAGTTAACGTTGCCAGTTTTTCTCGCCCTTCTGCTACAACTGGGTCACAATTGTTTTCATATTTTTTCATCCGTTTACCTACCTAAATCCGTATTTTTACTCACTGTTCAATTTACATAGCTAATTTTCTGAACAGACAAACAACACGATGGAATATAATAGTATAGCAAATATATTAATCTTGTTTGCCATCATATTTTTCGTGATGGCAGACTCGGGTTCAACGGACAAAATTAAACAAACATGTTTAAAATGTTCAACTATTGTTTTACGTATTGTTAATTATCTATAATTTAATTTATATGTAAATTTAAAATGGAAATTTGAATTCTAAAGATCTTAATTCGGGGATGACAATTCAAAAATTATAATCATATCCTGCTACAGTGCTACTCGTAATTATTATTATACTAAAAAATGTCGGTTTTGGTTTCAATTTTTTTTACCGGTTTTCATTTGTTATCGGTTTCGATATTGAATCTAATACCAGTTTAAAATTTATTCCTGTTTCGTTTTTATTTTCAGTTTCAGTTTTTAACGGTTTATTCTGGTTTCTGAAATCAGTTTCAAGTTCTAAATTATTTACATTCATTCCTTACCTAATTTTTTTTAGGGATGGGCCGATACCTCTTTTTACCGATATCCGATATTCCGATATATGCAACCGATAAAAAACCGATACCCGATATATTTGAAAACCAACATTTTCAGTATAAACAATGAACCGATATTAAAATATCACCGATACTATCAACCGAAATAATATTATCATTTTACATATTTTAACTATTAAAATATATAATCAATGCTATTATGCTGATAGATTTGGTTTTTTTTTTGGTATCGGTTCAAATATAGGTTTAAAAAAAAAAACCAATACCGATAAACCCGATACCACCAATATCAGCCGATATCGAGTATCAGTTTTAGTATCGGCCCATCCCTAATTTTTTTATAATAAAACAAGAAAAATATGGAACTTTTTGAGAAAAAATTTTGTTGGGAGTTTGAAGGGAGGAACAAACCATTTTTCAGGATTTTTTTTATTATTATTTTAATGATTATGATCGTTTATTTAGATGAATTTAGATGCTTCTAAATCCCGAACACGGGCCATTCTGAATAGAGTCAGTAGGCATGTATGTCCCCCATTTGGAACCTCAAAATTTGAGGTACAGACTTTACAAACTATGACGCCGATGTACGGATGTGCTTATGTGCATAGACTACTGACCAATGCTCCAGTGTTCCATTTGTATTTGGAGCGTCACGAGAAAACATCTGTACACGGAAATTGCAACAACACGCAGAGTACGTATAACGAATTATTATTGTTACAGCTCAGTAGAGGAAGGGTTAGGTGCGGTCCACCTGTTGTTACAGTTGAGCTCTCTCTCGCTAAAACTATGAGCATAATATATCGAACATTATAATAATAAAGAAGTAAAAGTATTACTATTTACTTGTATATACTGAAATACTCTATAAAAGAACATTACCTTTTAATGTCACATCGTCACTGCTTGTTGTATTGACAATCATGTATGTTGTGGCAGTATTCGGAAGTAGGTACTTCTATTAATATTTAACACCCATATTAGGCATTATACATGGAATAATATACTTTATTTATTTAATATTGATATTATTGTATATATACCGTTAGTGTTTTTGACATGACCACGTTTGGGGGGGGGGGGGATTTACCTCCAGGGCTATTATACAGCTTATTAAAACTTTAGATTACCCGGCTCCATTTTAAAATAAAAATAAAATCAATTGTATTATTAGTTATCGTTATTCTATAATCTATAATATGTTTGAATGATAGCATTATGAAATTGACTTGGGATTTGTATATATATTTCTATGGGTGGTATACCTACTATATTCATATTAGGTACATAATATTATATATTAGCACTTTGACCACCACCAGCCGCCGTCGGTCATATGATATGCATCATCAGTACCCCAAGTATATCTTTCAGTGTCATTACAAATTTGTATGTATAAATTGAGATATTATAATTCATAACTATTGTACAAAATGACGGATGTATACGCTCACGCAAATGTGTTCATTAAAATAGCACTAAATACAAGGCTGGGCATTAACGAGTTAATAAGTTAAGTTAATTTAACTTTTTAACTTAATAAGTTAATTTTTTTTCTGATTATTAACTTAATTATTAACTTAAGAAATTTTTGAATTAACTTTAAATTAACTTGAGTTAATTTTACATTTAAACAAGTTAAGTTAATTTCAATTTTAATTATTATGGAGAATGTTTTAATATTCGTAAGTATAAAATATAAATACCTATAATATTATTAAATTACGAATATTATCAATGCCCGTTATTTTTCGCCATCGTCGCCAGTTATATTCCTATTGTTATTATAAACTATTTTATATATTATTATTATTAGTATTATATTATACGTATTACGAATTAATAGCAATAAATATAATATAATAAGCAATTTATCCATATAAATCCTAACAAATTGTTTTGAAAATTGTTGTACCTATAATTTTTGTTTTGTGGAAGTTTCTAATCCTAATCTGAAATCTATCATAACAACATTGTATTCCATTCCTCCTATCTATCGTCCGCGGTTGCTACTACTGACCGTAAACAAAGGACTTTCATCTGATAACGTAATTATAATATGATAAGCCGTCTTTTGGGGGTCGAATGTCGAGCGACTACGACTCTGACTACACAGTAGGTTTACGCCGTTTTGTACACGGCAAATTAATATTATTATATTAAAATTCCGCACTTTGTCAATAAACGCGCGCACGCTGCGTCGCAACAGTACACACGTCCGCACACGTCTCAGAGTCTCAGACCTCAGTGTACTATTCACTCGAACACTCAAGACTCAAGTACTCAGCACGTCCGCGAGTTTGTCATTCCTACTTCGTTCCGTTCAATCATCATCATTCTAGCTCTTCGTTCATACTTCGTCGAAACAAATAGGTAGGTACTTAAACGATTGTTTAAAGTATTGATTTTGTCGTACCTAAGTCAATAAGGTAAAAAAAACTGTTTAAGTCAATGATTAAAACCATCACTTATATATAGATACCTATACTCTGTTCAAAATGTTCAAAATGAGAACATTACTCCGCGGTGACCAGTTTTCGTCGGGCGGCGGTCAGACATATGGTCAGACGCAGTCCCCACTACGGCGACGCGTTGGACACTGCCACGGAACAAAGCCACGCCCATGTGCACAACTAAGCCGCCGAGTAATGATCTCATTTTGAATAGAGTAGGTATACCTGCTTATGATTATTTTATATTTAAACATCAATCTTGACTCATCAACCCTCTTCACAAGGCCCTGATTTCTTAAGAGGACGCTCATCCGCTAGAGTTGTCTCCGTCTTATAAATGCTTGTTATGGCAAATGGTACGTTCTGAATGATTGATTTCACTCACGTGTGTTTAATATAGGTAACCAAGAGTGAATTGACCTAGCTGTTATTAAATTCAGAAGTGAGAATATTATCTAGTAAACCTCATGGTTTTTTTATATTTTTATTTTAAATCAAGTAAAAAAAATAGGTAGGTATTAGCCATTCAGTTGATCTTGGCCGACGGCGACTGTTGCAATTACTATCTTATAGTGTAAAGTAATACCAATTGTGTATGTAGTTTGTGACGTCAGCCGTCTCGTACTATTTTTAAATTGTGAATTTCTTTTTTTATTGAACTTCAGCATCGGAAACTATGGCCATTAGTATTTTGTAGAGGGGTTACGGTTAGTTGAGGAACAAAATTATACCTACATATCTATTTTGCATAAAAAAATTTTTAAATGTTTGTAAGTTTTAAAATACTCATAACTTGCTTTAAAATTAAAATCCAAATAAAAACCCACGAAGTTCAGTATATATAGAGTTAAATATATTGTTCAGAATATACAATTTGCTTTTTTGTTTGTAAGACGGAGACAACACATGCAGATATAGTGTCCTCCTATTATATTATATTATATTTTCCATAGAAAAGTTTTAATATTAGGTTATTTTGTAGCATAAAGTATGCTAATATCATATATTATTATTATGTCACTATATTATTTTGCAAAATCGAACAATGATTTAATTATATCTTCTTTAGATAATGATAGTGTTTTTTAGTAATGAGAATAATCAGAATTTCGATAATCGAGATATTATTATAATCAAGATATTCAATCGATTAAAATAATCTAAATACTAAACATAATTATTTAAAAATCAATTAATAGTCAACTCATACAAAATTAAAAAATTTGGTTGGTAAAATTCATGGTTACCTACATATTTTATATATTTTAATTTTTAATAATGTTACTCCACATTATATAATATATTATAATAAAAAAAAAAAAATACAAAATATTTTTATTATTATTGAATGAATCTGAGTACAATATATTAGTTCAATTTACATCAAATTATAATTACTATTTAAGAATATTATGTCATCTAAATTTTTTGGAGACAATTTTTAAAGGTAGTATCTATATTTTCATGATATTTGAGTTTATCTCCATAAGTAATAAGTTATAGTTAATAAAAACCTTAAATATAGTTGAGGTGTAAACATAGATTAACAGAAAAAAATAACACTCAAATTACTATAATTCATATTTTATTAGTAATTACTAATTATCAATCACTCTAATCAATCGATTATTTTTCCTAATAATCGAGTTACTCAATTATTTTCTCTCGATTGTTCCCATTACTAGTGTATTTACAGAATAGGATCGGTTACTTTTACCCTATTCTGTGGTGTTAACATGATTAACAATGTTAAATACCTATAGGCTATAACTAAGAACTGTTTAATATTCTATTTCTATAAGAAATATATTTTTAGTAAATTGCATATTAGAGATTTGCAATTATATTTTGAATTCATAACAAATGAAACAAAAGTTACTTAAACCCATTTTATAACCCCAATGAGTCTCGCAGTACAATGCACAATA
>NC_042493.1:108755470-108756585 GCF_005508785.2 Acyrthosiphon pisum
GGAAACGCAGAACATTAAAGAAGTAAGTGATAGCAGATATTAAAACAATTTATTCTTTTAGATTTTGTGGATCAAAATGAGTTTACGTTTATGTGATTTTTTACTGTCATATTTTCTTATTTGAGCATTGAAAATGATTCAATCTAATTTTGTAGATTAGGTTTCTGTTATAAAATTTTATTTAGTTTTTTAGTGAGTGATTATTTCTGTTTTTTTTTAAATTATCAGAAAAACTGAAAATCATATTAATGGACAGAAATTTGTACCGAAAAATTATTGTACTATTTTCTTGATATGAATTCTAAACATTTTCTTATTTAGAACTTTTTATATAAAAAAAAAAATTTTTCATGATAATCGCTTATGAAAAACCTTGAACATTTAATACAAGCGTTTTACAGGATTCTAAATCAATCAATATACACATATTATACACATTTTCCTATGCATATTGAAACATCTAACAAACAAAATTTGATATTTAAATGAAAAATAAAACAATTTTAGTAATATTCTTTATAACCTAACCTAACCTATCATATGTTAAAAAAACACTATAGATTGTTGAACATTATTTATCATTACAATTTAATTTTTTAAATTTTATTCACAGAACATTCATAGTGTATTCTGTAGTAAGACATATTATATAAGCTTAGTATTTAGATATTTTCTTATTAAATCTGACAGATATTAGCATAGATTAAATAACATTATAGATAGGCAACACCAATTTATTGCTTATTATTTTAATTTAGATTCGATTCATTAGTGCAGGAGACGAGTTTCTTCATAATTCCCACTTTGTGTCAATAATGCGGCACTTGTGAGTTAAATCTAAATGGATATAATTTAGTGATAAATGATTGCATTGATGTTACCTATCTGTAGTGGTATTTAATCTTTGATATTGGTGGTCAACTGACATTTTGTTAATTATTTATTATATTTATTTCGTTATAACTTTTAAATATTATGATGCTTTGGTTGTTTGATCTGTAATACTAATATTTTTGTTCATTTCAGCAACGAAGTGGTATGTTATGGATTTACAAGAAGTGGCTGGCTTCTAAATATGTTCCTCTTGACATATTTATACCTCATAACCAAATCAA
>NC_042493.1:108756635-108759519 GCF_005508785.2 Acyrthosiphon pisum
CGTCGATATTTATATATTAGCACTTTGACCACCACCAGCCGCCGTCGGTCATATGATATGCATCATCAGTACCCCAAGTATATCTTTCAGTGTCATTACAAATTTGTATGTATAAATTGAGATATTATAATTCATAACTATTGTACAAAATGACGGATGTATACGCTCACGCAAATGTGTTCATTAAAATAGCACTAAATACAAGGCTGGGCATTAACGAGTTAATAAGTTAAGTTAATTTAACTTTTTAACTTAATAAGTTAATTTTTTTTCTGATTATTAACTTAATTATTAACTTAAGAAATTTTTGAATTAACTTTAAATTAACTTGAGTTAATTTTACATTTAAACAAGTTAAGTTAATTTCAATTTTAATTATTATGGAGTATGTTTTCATATTCGTAAGTATAAAATATAAATACCTATAATATTATTAAATTACGAATATTATCAATGCCCGTTATTTTTCGCCATCGTCGCCAGTTATATTCCTATTGTTATTATAAACTATTTTATATATTATTATTATTAGTATTATATTATACGTATTACGAATTAATAGCAATAAATATAATATAATAAGCAATTTATCCATATAAATCCTAACAAATTGTTTTGAAAATTGTTGTACCTATAATTTTTGTTTTGTAGACGTTTCTAATCCTAATCTGAAATCTATCATAACAACATTGTATTCCATTCCTCCTATCTATCGTCCGCGGTTGCTACTACTGACCGTAAACAAAGGACTTTCATCTGATAACGTAATTATAATATGATAAGCCGTCTTTTGGGGGTCGAATGTCGAGCGACTACGACTCTGACTACACAGTAGGTTTACGCCGTTTTGTACACGGCAAATTAATATTATTATATTAAAATTCCGCACTTTGTCAATAAACGCGCGCACGCTGCGTCGCAACAGTACACACGTCCGCACACGTCTCAGAGTCTCAGACCTCAGTGTACTATTCACTCGAACACTCAAGACTCAAGTACTCAGCACGTCCGCGAGTTTGTCATTCCTACTTCGTTCCGTTCAATCATCATCATTCTAGCTCTTCGTTCATACTTCATCGAAACAAATAGGTACAACGATTGTTTAAAGTATTGATTTTGTCGTAAGTCAATAAGTAAAAAAAACTGTTTAAGTCAATGATTGAAACATCACTTATATATAGATACCTATACTCTGTTCAAAATGTTCAAAATGAGAACATTACTCCGCGGTGACCAGTTTTCGTCGGGCGGCGGTCAGACATATGGTCAGACGCCGCCCCACTACGGCGACGCGTTGGGCACTGCCACGGAACAAAGCCACGCCCATGTGCACAACTAAGCCGCCGAGTAATGATGTCATTTTGAATAGAGTAGGTATACCTGCTTATGATTATTTTATATTTAAACATCAATCTCGACTCATCAACCCTCTTCACAAGGCCCTGATTTCTTAAGAGGATGCTCATCCGCTAGAGTTGTCTCCGTCTTATAAATGCTTGTTATGGCAAATGGTACGTTCTGAATGATCGATTTCACTCAGGTGTGTTTAATATAGGTAACCAAGAGTGAATTGACCTAGCTGTTATTAAATTCAGAAGTAAGAATATTATCTAGTAAACCTCATGGTTTTTTTATATTTTTATTTTAAATCAAGTAAAAAAAATAGGTAGGTATTAGCCATTCAGTTGATCTTGGCCGATGGAGTAATCTTTGCAATTACTATCTTATAGTGTAAAGTAATACCAATTGTGTATGTAGTTTGTGACGTCAGCCGTCTCGTACTATTTTTAAATTGTGAATTTCTTTCTTTATTGAACTTCAGCATCGGAAACTATGGCCATTAGTATTTTGTAGAGGGGTTACGGTTAGTTGAGGAACAAAATTATACCTACATATCTATTTTGCAAGGCTGGGCAAGTTAATGATTTTTTTTAACTCAGTTAAGTTAAGTTAATATGCACCAATAACAAAAATTTCAAAGTTCAAAGTTAATTTAACTATAGGTTAACTCAGTTAAGTTAAAAGTTAATACACACTTTTTGTTAACTTTTTATTAAGTTAAAAAAAAGTTAATTAGTTTATACAATGCTAACATACTTAATTTTTTTCCAACCCAAAACTAAATTATAGACTATAGTGTTTATATCTTATACAGTGTTTCCATATTAGTTAAATTCGAATTATGTACATTTTTACTTTTAACAATTGACGGTAAATATTTTTTGACATGAAAACGAAATATACTGAAGTAGTGAAATATGATAAAATTAAAAACAAAATAAATTAACTTAATTTACTTCTTGAAATGAAAAATTAATTCGTTCATTTCACGTTAATTAAAAAAGAGAAGTAAGTTAACAGTTAAGTTAATGAAAAGCCAAAATTAACTAGTAAAGTTAAAAAGTTAATATAAAATTAACTTATTAACTTAACTTTAACTTTTTAACTCGTTAATGCCCAGCCTTGCTATTTTGCATAAAAAAATTTTTAAATGTTTGTAAGTTTTAAAATACTCATAACTTGTTTTAAAATTAAAATCCAAATAAAAACCCATGAAGTTCAGTATATATAGAGTTAAATATATTGTTCAGAATATACAATTTGCTTTTTTGTTTGTAAGACGGAGTCAACACATGCAGATATAGTGTCCTCCTATTATATTATATTATATTTTCCATAGAAAAGTTTTAATATTAGGTTATTTTGTAGCATAAAGTATGCTAATATCATATATTTTATTATGTCACTATATTATTTTGCAAAATCGAACAATGATTTAATTATATCTTCTTTAGATAATGATAGTGTTTTTTAGTAATGAGAATAATCAGATTATTTTCAATAATCGAGATATTATTATAATCAAGATATTCAATCGATCAAA